>NC_072403.2:27092500-27392500 GCF_028858775.2 Pan troglodytes
CTACAGAAGTTGGAGTAAGCATTTAGGAATTTGACAGAATAATTTTGTGTCTCTTAAATCTTATACTGAAAACATTGGTGCTTGTCTTTAATGCCATTTTTTCTAGTCATTAATCTTTATCATATCTTATAAATCAATTGGTTCCTGGTGGATCCGAATTTTTTTTTTCCAAAAAAAAGAAGGAAGGAAAAACATTTAAATAGCTGGTCCTCAGTAGTGTGCACCAGACTGGTCTAGGTGTTCCCAGCAATGACTGTGTTTTGTACCAGATTCCAAGTTAGATGCCAAAGAATCAGAAATTTGCTGCCAGTTCCTTCCTTCCTTTTCTCCCCTCTTGGCAAGAGAATGGCTTACTTGAGATAGAGGCAAGCAGGTAGGACAGGGTCCTCTCTGAGTACCTAGTGTTCTAGGTAAGGCAATAGTACTTAGCCAGAGCTGCCATATGAAAAAAAAAAAAAATCTTCTCATCTGGATCAAGCCAGTCTGGCAGGAGACTGGGACACCATAGAATCTGGGGTGCCCAGTTTTTACCCAAACAGTAGAGTTTATGGTAACATAACTAAGGCTAGCACCTACCTCCTGGTGGACTGGTGGCCACCAATGTACCCTCCATTCTGATGATGATGAGCTCAAGAACTAAATGAGACTGGCTGGATTCATAGGATAAGGACCCTCATTGGCAGCAACTCAGCAGGTTATGGGAGGCAGTGGCCAACATGCCTAGGATAAGGGGAGCATAGTGCCAGGTATTATGAAGATTCAGACATGAGCAGTGTTGTTGACAATTTGAACCAAAAGCATGGACCAAAGTACGAATAGAATGCTTTAGGAGAAAAAGAGAAGTACAAAATGTAATACTGCAGCCTTAAAGAGTAAATATGAACTAGTTTGTGTGCAAATTCAAGCAAGGCAACGTTACTTTTACAACATTATTGGAAGAAGTTGAAGATGGTAATGGTAGTGGTACATTTATTGACTGTTAAGTAAGAAGCAGTATGACCCTCATAAAGATTGTTTATGTGTAGCAGGGTTGAAGTGCCATGTGATAAAACTCATAAGCTTTACTTACAAGAGTTCTAACTAGTGTAGAAAAAAATCCTGCCAGACAGCGTGTCTGCTTTGTTTGGAATAGAAGCATAAATATCTAATTTGCCTTGTTACAGAGAAAAATGCATGATCTATGCAGCTTGTAGCCAAATAATCATTCTATTAGGCTCAAAATGTAGGGAACGTAGTTAATTTGCTTCTTTGCCCTAATCCTTATCTCTGAATTTGTACTTCATTTAGTCATATTTCACCTCTTAGAAGCTAAAAACACAATTTTGCCAGAAGATCAAAAATAAAAGCAGCAATAGCATAAGTCAGTATACCCTAAATTAGGAAAGTTAGAAACACACACAGTAACAAATCTCTCAAAGTTTGTTTTTCTCTCAACGTTTCTCTAGTCTGTAGGTTTTTTTTCTTTTCCATGTAAGTGTTGTGTCATGAAAGCAAGTGTGTCTCAGGAGTGTAAGGTAGGACCCTATAAACCTTTAATATTAGCATTTCATCACAAAAGTTCCTTTGTTAATTTTTCTGTTGAAGAAAAATGAGGGTGACTAGCAGCCTTAGACAAAAGCTTAGTTTTTGTTTTCAAACAAAATTGACTTGATGTGGTTTAGGTTAGAAATTGATATTTTATTTTTTTAATTTGTCAGGCTTTTATTTTTTAGGTGGTGCCTTGCCTGTGTTAGATGTTTCAGTTTCCTAGTGTGTTTGTAACACCCAAAAGCAAATGAATTTTTATGAAACCATAAAAATGATCAACTATACCCTCTTATATAGAATGTTCATATGCAGCATAATTGTTTAATGCTGTTTTCTTTCCACATTAAGTCAACCTGAAAGATTATTGATTGTCACAAACACTGTTTCTTAATGCCAGAATTCTCCAGACCTGTGTCTCAAGGGACCCTAGTCAGGAGGGTAATTGTTGCTGCTCTCTGTTGAATACCCGGTGACAGCCTGTCTGGGTCGACTCAGGTTGTGGAATGGTGCATTTCATGATACTGAGTAGCCTGCCATTCTGGTGTAAAGTGGGAGTAGCCCCTCATTTATGGCTAAGGGAAGAGAGAGTTGGATGGTAAAAAAACAGCACAATTTTAGTAGGTATGTTATATTCAGAAAAGACTGAGATACCATTCCATGTGAAGTTTTAAATTTTGCCTTATTTATAGATATGTGCCCAAATCATCATGTTAGTTACTTTCATTTGTGTAGTACTTTCTACAAAGTACTTTACCTATGAATCATCTCACCACCTAGCCAAATAACTCTCAAACAAGTTATTTGACTTCTTTGGTCCTCAGTTTTCTGATCTGTGAAAGTGGCATAAAATTACACTGCATCCTATTAGCCAGCCTCACAGAGTTGTGAAGGTCAAATGCAATAGAGCTTAGACATGCAAATGTTATATTCCCTGCAGCAGAGTAAAGTCACATAAATGAACAACTGTTTTTAAAGCAACTATTGAATGCTAAATACTGTGCTGTGGTCAGCGGAGTGCAGTTTCATATACTGGGAATGGATTCTGGCATTCCTGTGACATTTTATACTGAATCACCTGTTTGTCCTTAAAAACTGAAGATAGGCCAGGCATGGTGGCCCACGCATGTAATCCTAGCACTTTGGAGGCCAAAGTGGGCAGATTGCTTGAGACCAGGAGTTAGAGATCAGCCTGGGAAACATGGTGAAACCCCATCTCTACAAAAAATACCAAAAAAAAAAAAAAAAAAAAAAAGAATTAGCTGGGTGTGGTGGCATGTACCTATAGTCCCAGCTACCTGGGAGGCTCAGGTAGGAGGATCACCTGAGCCCAGGAGGTGGAGGCTGCAATGAGCCATGATCATTATGCCTTTGCACTCCAGCCTGGGTGACACAGTGAGACTGACCTTGTCTCCAAAAAGAAAACACAAACAAACAAATAAAAAAGATGAGAACAGGTAAATTGAGTGTGGGGTGAGGAGGGAGATAAGGGATGTGCCCTAGCTTTACATATTTTCTAAGATTTTCTGTTTGAAGTATTCTTATTTGCTTTAAATCTGAGATTTACAAAAAGTGATTTCAACCTCATGACGTGTCCAAAATAAGTTCTGCTTTGCTAGGCTTGAGCCCTAGGTGGTCATGTCCCCTTAGGATGCCCAGAGCCTTCAGGATTGTAATGTCTTACACATGTTTCTAGGAGGGCTGCAGAGCTGGGTGGCATGGAGCTCATTTGCATGCACTTGATTCACAGCCTTTATTTCCAGGCAGTCACGTTTTCCTTCTCAGAACAATGTCCTAACTGTTGAAAGTGTGCAGATTTTCATGTTTGTTCTCAATGATGAAGAGCAGAAAGTCTATAAAAATGTTAAATTATGGTAATAAAGTAAATGTCTTCATTTGCTGAGCTGATCTTTTCACATTTAGAATAAATATCTCCTTTGTAGTAACTCCTTAGAAAAATTCCAAAAGCTTTGTAACAGTATTATGAGAAAAGATTTTTTTCCCCTCCTCCTGTGAAACTGGTTAGCAACATCCCAGAAAACTAGAATTCTCTAGTAACCCCTAGGTCAAGTGCCCATCTTCACACACATCTCTTTTATTCCACCTCACTTATGAAGGATCAGCTTATTCCTAATTCCTAGCTGCTTTTTAGGGGACCAAGTTAATCTCAACAAAGAATGGTAAATCAGATTTGCAATCTGTGATGTTAGGGAATAGAGTGATATCAAGTAATTAGAAAGAATCATACAGATCACTTTAACCACTTCACAGCCCAAAGAAGCAAAGTCTCTGTCTAAAATTACACGGCTGCCAACCTGGATAACGTAGCAGGATCCCATCTCTACAAAATATCAAAAATTCACTGGGCCTGGTGGCATACACTTGTAGTCCCAGCTACTCAGGAGGCAGACATGGCAGTATCACTTGAACCCAAGAGTTCAAGGCTGCAGCAAACTGTGATCACGCCACCGCATTCAGCCTGGGCTGCAGAGTGAGACCCTGCCTCAAAATAAGATAAAATTACATGGCTGGTTTATGGCTGATTCCATAGTTCAGTACTGTTGACAATAGGCAACACAAAGAGTGGTATTTCCTAAAGGTTCCAGTGGACTAGAATGTAACATTTTGTAATAAAATTAATGCGTGTGAAAACTGGCCTGGAGATTGTACCCTTCTAAACTGCTAATACCCAGTGTTACATCCTCCTCCTCTCCTTAATGGGTCTGGACTGCATGCACTACAGTTGCCCAGTAAAATAAAACATCATCAAATACTGCATTAGGTATCAGGGACCAGGCATTTGTCTGAGCTCCAACACGTGCTTTCTGGGTCTTGGATTTTTCTCTGCTCTTAAATTAGAATGATTAATTTAATCATTAAATTAGATGGCTGACATGAACGACTAATGTCTTCATGGAGTACCATTCTTCCATAAAAATTGACCAAAAAAAATCACAGTTCATGTCCTAGAGCCCAGGAGGAAAGGGTGTTTTTGATTTCTGACCCTAACCTTTCTAATCTATCCTTCAAATTCAGGTAGGTTCGGCTCAGAATAAAGGTGGAAAGAGCCAATTGGACCTTAAGGTTAAACATTGGAGAGAGGAGGAAAACTCTTTTTGACAGCCTCTAGTGTTATTTGTGGGATAGACTGGTCCCTCTAAGATACTCTTAAATTTGGCTGGGCGTGGTGGCTCACGCCTGTAATCCCAGCACTTTCGGAGGCCGAGACAGGCGGATCACAAGGTCAGGAGATCGAGACCATCCTGGCTAACATGGTGAAACCCCATCTCTACTAAAAATACAAAAAAATCAGCTGGGCGTGGTGGTGGGCACCTGTAGTCCCAGCTACTTGGGAGGCTGAGGCAGGAGAATGGCATGAACCCAGGAGGCAGAGCTTGCAGTGAGCCAAGATCTCGCCACTGCACTCCAGCCTGGGCGACAGAGCGAGACTCCGTCTCAAAAAAAAAAAAAAAAGATACTCTTGAGTTTACCTTTCTATCCAAGATTTCTTTGGTTCTATAATCAAAATAAACCTTCTGTTTTCCCCTATAGTTTTCCTGTCTGATTCAGATCCAAGTCTACATTTTTGGAAGCCTGCACGTGTCCATGGTCCATCAGCAATAATGTTTATGGACGCCACGACCAAAGGCTTCTTCAGCAAGCACAGGCAGGGGATTGACTGGTGGGGGGGGAAGTGAATACCTAGAACCTATGGTCCAACAGGTAGTCTTTTGCTGTGCAAGCATCACCAAGTCCAGGCAAGGACCATTTCGAGTTTTTAATACATAAGGTCATTTTTTCCCCCCAATGTTTCTGGATAAATAAAAAAGATAATTTTATTTAGTATAAAGAATGCTCAACCAGATAAAAACCTGGAAAGCTTGAGTCCACAACTTTATTAGTATGTTGCTTTTTACTTTTAAAAATGGTTTTAATATTTGGTCATCCAAAACGTAACACCCGAGTAACTAACTTCCTTATGAGATTGGCAAATAGAATATGATGGGGGTAATGGGGCCATTCTGGACTCCGTGGGAGATCAGACCATCACACAAAGGCTTAGAGGTGGAAATAATAAGAATAACAAATGCTAACTTGTAGCTCTGTGTCCATTGTCCACTGTTAATTCACAAGAGCCTTGATAGTGATCAAAGCTGAGCTTCCTGGTTAGTGCCCTGCAACCAAGACCACCCTCTCTCCTTGAGTCCTGTGGGATCCTGACTTTACTTTGACTTGAGAAGAAGCTAATTATGGGTTGATTTCTGGAAAGAATGATTAATAATCACTTCCATTTGGCAAAATAAAATCTGTGGAGGCAACAGTGGTGTTTTTACTACCTTATGAAGCAACATGAGGAAGAAGGAAAAAATCATGTATAATCTTTTGCAACAAGCTATAAAATGATGTTTTTTGTCTTTAATTAAACAAAAGCATTTTTATTTGCAGAATGTTATGATCATATTGCTAATACAGCTTAATGCTTACTTTTTAACTAATTCATTTTCTCATTTGTGGCAGTCTAGAAAGGTTTATTAAATCTAATGACTGTTTTAGGATTAAGTAGGGGAAAAGCATGTTCTAATTACGGGGATGGATAAAAGCAAACTAATTAACCAAAAAAGTGTATTTCCTTCCTCATAGATGTCTGGTCAGCCATATCTGAGATGAACTTGGGTTACCTAGCTCCTGAGTTTTTTAATCATGTTTTTGGATTGCATTTTTTACACCATCTGTACCATTAACATGACTGTAATTTCTGTCACAGTTGGAAGCTTCAGTTAATAAATGTTTTGTTTCGGAGGGGGATGGGAAGGCAGACAGGAAGGTGGGAGTGTTTATGAATGAACCAAAAGGGAAGGGACTGTGATCTGAGGAGCCATGAAGTGAAAATCCTGGACTGACTTAGAACTGTGAATTTGGGGTTGTCCTTTTCTGCCCCACCTTATAAATACTCTTAATTAATCCTTCTAAAAAAATCCAACCTAGAAGAAAGTATTAATCACCTATTAATCACCAGCTAGTCAAAAAATCTAAATAACTTAATTCTTAGACAACAGAGCATATACAGAAGAATGTGTGGTTGTTTTATGAAATTCAGAAGGATTTGTTTCTTAGTGTTGTGTATATCCTGAACAAAGCACAGAATCACAGTATTGTAGTTGAGAGTTCCAAATAAATAGATATTTTATCCTATTTTTTTAATTACAGATTTTTCTGGATATATTTTTCTTTTTTTTACTAGTAACTACTGCTTCAGGCTTTTAAAAAACACTGATTATGTTTTCAAAGTTGAAGAAAATGGTAAGTTTTAAAGCATCTGTAATTTCAAAGAGTGATAGTATATTGATTAAAAAGTTTATAGAAATAAATAATAAAATTTTGTTGCAGGGAGAGGAATAGGCAAGACACAAGGCAAACTGTAGACTAACTCACTGAAAATAAGTACACATACTTTTCAATTTTAAAAGATTACCATTCATGACTAAAAAAGAATAAACTGTATGAAGTGAAGACTGAATTTTTAGTTAAAAGTCTTATTATACTAGGATGAAGTTTTACATCTTGTAGCATAAGGGACATTAGCTTTAGTATTATAAAGGAGATATCAGTATATATTGTGTGCCTGCTGGGTGCTTAGGGATACAAACCATTAAGATAGAAGCCTACCTCAAGGAGCTTACTGTCAGTAAACATTTGGAGGACAAGGAGTTACAGTAGAACAGGAAATGTAATTTACTTCAAAAAACTTTTTTTTTTTGAGACAGTGTCTCACTCTGTTGCCCAGGCTGGAGTGCAGTGGCACAATCTCGGCTCACCACAACTTCCACCTCTCAGGTTCAAGCGTTTCTCCTGCCTCAGCCTCCCAAGTAGCTGGGATTACAGGCATGCCCCACCTCCAGGCCCGGCTAATTTTTTTGTATTTTTTAGTAGAGACAGGGTTTCGCCATGTTAGCCAGGCTGGTCTCAAACTCCTGACTTCAAGTAATTTGCCCGCCTCGGCCTCCCAAAGTGCTGGGATTACAGGCATGAACCACCACGCCTGGCCCCAAAAAACATTCTTAAATGATGATTTATGTAATAAAAGTACTTCAGTGATAGACAATGGAAATAGTACTTATCTGGTTGCAATGATTTGTAGGTAGTGGTCTTGCAACATTTGCTGGTGATACATCCTAAAGCCTCACGATTCCTCACATTCCCAAAAAGCCTTGGAATGTATAACTGCATCCTTAAGTTATGCTTATAAAAGTAATTGAACGTTTAGAGTGATGCTGGCAGGCCTTTCTGAAAGTGACTGCGTTCACTGAGAGACAGTAAAGAAGCCACACATAGATGCAAACACCGGGAAGTTGGCTAAGGTGACTCATTAAGTGAGTCCATCGTATCTATCAATCTTGAGTAATTCGGGAATTCCAAAATGTGCAGCAGCCAAATAACAAATGAATGTCCCGAACATTTATTTATTTATTTATTTTGAGATGGAGTCTTGCTCTGGCGCCCAGGCTGGAGTGCAGTGGCGCTATCTCGGCTCAGTGCAAGCTCCGCCTCCTGGGTTCACGCCATTCTCCTGCCTCAGCCTCCCGAGTAGCTGGAACTAAAGGCGCCCGCCACCACACCCGGCTAATTTTTTGTATTTTTAGTAGAGATGGGGTTTCACCATGTTAGCCAGGATGGTCTCAATCTCCTGACCTTGTGATCCACCCGCCTCGGCCTCCCACAGTGCTGGGATTACAGGCGGGAGCCACCGCACCTGGCCTGTCCTGAACGTTTCTGTTCCAACTAGTGATGGTGAGGCTCTAAAGATTTCCCACATAAACTGCAGGAGTTACCAAACAGCACGCTTCCAGGGGCAAGAAAAGAATGGATGTTGGGTATTTATGAATACCCAGCAAGGTATTCAGGTTTTCACAGAAATACCCAGGTATTACTTACTGGCCTTGCTAAAAATCAAAACTCCTGATGCCTCCTTAGCGATTGTACAAGCCTGCTTCCATGGCCATTTCCTTTAGTGCAGGGCCGTGTTCTCTAAAGGGAACAGTGTAGTTATGAAGTTTGTTGTAATGAAATTTTCCCTGTGTGACCAAATCTTCACCCTTAAAACCAAACCTAGTTGGGGCAACGAAGGCAAATATAGCCAAAGCCTCCATAAAACTTGCTTTAAACTTGGCTTTTAGTGTGTGTCAGTTAGCCAAACACTCTTATCAATTAAACCAGTGACCTTGGGATTGATCAGAGGAAGCAGTCAAGTCTACTTGATATTTAAAATGGCTTCATATAATTCCCATGAAGTCCCATGAAATACAACAGCCCAAGTTCAGGTTTTGTCCTGTCAACTTCGTCCTGACAGGCTTTCTGTATTCCATCACTGGCTTTCTAACTTACTCTTCCCCAGACTGAAATCAGAGTAATGAAAACAGTCAAACTGCTCATAAAATGTCACATTACTATGAGAGCACACATTATTTCTACAGATATTTTCTATCAGTCACTAGATCACTACTCAAACGACAGCAGTGCCTGCCTGAAACATGGTTTAAAAATGACAGCCCCATACTGCAAAGACTACTTCAGCAGTAAAATTTACTGATTTGTCCCTCTGATCTTAGCCTACAAAAGATACCAAATGTTACTCAGGAATAAATAAAACATTTCTAGAAAAGGAGAGAAAAGGTTATATGCTTCATTTTGCTTATCAATGTCATTTCCAAGCCAACAATTTTATTAGGGGTAGGGGTATGGGGACATGCTATTTTTAGTTTGTGGGGGAGAAATGTGACATTTAGAACAAATGTCATAGCATTTCTTCAATAAAAATCCATGCTGTCAGCTCCCTAGCTCTAGAGAATTATAGAAAAGCCGTACTGAACTAAAGGAGAGGCAACAATAACTTGATTTTTAGTTTAACCCTCTCCGACCCAGCCTCAGCGTGGCTGGACAGTAGTAACAGTTTTTGTGTGTTACCTAGCTCTGGGAAGCAGTCGTGCATTCGCACAAAGGGTATTTGTTTAAAAGAATCTATTCTGTCTACCTAAGAAATGACTCTGTGTTCAGCCAAAGCCCTGTGACCTGTTTTGTTCATTGAACCTTGAGGAGAAGCAATTTTTTCACAAACAAAAGAACTCAAATATCTACTAAAATAACTACTCCAATATGAAAGACAGAAAATGACTTTTATTGCCTGTAAACAACAAAAACAGTAGAGGACATAATTATTAGACTTTAATAGAAAAATAAATATGTAATAAATAAAGTTCTCATTATGGAACATTTGCCCTTATCTCATTTCCCCCTTTTTTGGCATATATTCACATTCTATCATGTAGTATCTCTGGGTTGTTATTTAACTTTTCAGGACAAGAGCCATATCTTACATTTCTCTAAATCCTCTGCAGTGCCTAGTACAGTTTTTGATAAAAGTATTGAACAATTGAAACATTAGTTTGAAAAATGCAGTTCGTATCTACAGTTTTTTTTTAACTTTCTTGCTCTCCCTGGCATGCCGCCTCCACCCCCAACACACACAATGATTATTTTCAGCCTTTGCCATTTTCAAGGCTCAGATTCTACTTGCTCCATCCTTACTCCTATTGAGTATTAATAGTAGTCTTTGCTGACAGTGACCTGTGCACTTTAAAAATACGTATTATCATCTCCACTAAGTGCGAAGATGGAGACATCTGTGGCGTTTTTGCTCTTCTCTCCTTTGCCCTTGCAAATAATTATGTGCTTCATTCATGATCTTTTTTCTTTCTTTCCTGTCTCAGAAGGGGGTCCTCTCTTTCTTCACCAAGTTCTTTCTTCCCCTAAACTCTCAATCAGATCCCTTCAGCCTGTCCTGGAATCCCACCAGTTGTTCCCCAGTAGTCTCTGTCTTCCTTTTTCTAACTCCTCCCCTTCACTTTCAGATGGGCATAGCAGTAGTCTCCAGTTTAACCTGCTGTCTTCTCTAATTACCATTAATTTGCTAAACATGAATTGAGCACTCAATAGGTACAGGCATTCAGCCAAGTAATAAGGGTATACTCTTGAGTAAGATGAAGTTCCTTCTCTTAAGCAGCTCACAACTGCCACACCGATTCAACCAGCAACTTGTCATATGACCCCCACAAACATTCACTCAGCGAACATTCGTCCAGTCAAATTCAGGTGACACAATGAGTGCTAATGACAGCCCCTGCTCTCAAGGAGCTCGTAGTCTATGCTATTTCTGGAGCCTATGCTAGCTATACCTCTCGTTTTGAACTTTTACTTATTTACTGCTCGTAATGATTATTTATGTTTTATATGTAACTGTAATATCCTTAATGCAGCTTTTCTTCTATTACCGTGAGGACAAAGACTGGTTTTCAAAAACTGAATTACTTTTTATCTTTTGTGATCTTTGTTTAACAGATTACCTAAACACAGATCCCTGTCATTCAGCCACTCCAGCCATGTACTACGCAGATCCAAGGAAGGAGTACCAAACACATCTCAGTTTAGGCGGCCTTGCGCATCAGTGTTCAAGAAATATTTCCATTCGACTCTTAGAGTACCAGCAATTTTTGAAACACTGTTCCATTTTCTAAATTTTTTTGAGTCTTTTATCTCTCCTATTCTATTTAATCACCCTACTATATAAAGCCATGTGAATAATTCACGTTCACTGGTTCAGAAGTAGGTGATGTTTTGAAAATTCATTTTTATATGAATTAGATATATATGATTTAGTAATTTGTATATGTCCCCAATTATATTCTTAACCTGTTTTTTCTAATAGTGTTTTGACATGACTTTTTAACACTTGTCATCTATATTGACAACCTCATTGGCAGGGTAGAGGTATGTGATTTCTTTTTTTTTTTTTTTTTTTTTATCGTTAAGCATTTAACCATGAACTCTCAAATACAAAGAAAAGAATTGCCTCTGTGTGGATTTATTTAAGACTGTAATGAATTAACCTAATGCCATTTGAATTTAGATTGCTTCTGCCTCTATTCTGATAAGTTAGCGAACATATGTGACATTCATTCAATTATGGCAGCTGTTTAATCATCAATAGTAATATTTTATATTAATCATAATGTAGGCTGTATCACCTCTAGATTTGTGTGCCCGTATGAGAAGACGGGTATCATTCTCTTAGCTAGCAGCAGGATTCCTCTTAGGAAAGGAGCTGGCTTTGCTTAGGAAACTATCTTGATAAACAGTTCAATGGACAAAGTTAAAACCTGAGGACATGAGTTACAAGGAAACAAGACTAGGAAAGACAGAACTAACTGCTCAGCAGTAGAAAAAAAATAGAGGGATTTTTTTCTCTTAGCATAAATGAGAGAAAGGGTAATAAAAGAGAGGGAAGAAGTGGGGAATAACTAATATTCAGTTTTAAGTGGTTTGCATTTTTCCCTGTGTGGACAGAACTAAGCCAGAAAACAAAAAATTGAGAGCTAGATAAGACCTTGAGAATGCAGGTCCTCTGGATGTTTAAAGTCATTTGAGAAGGACACTGGACTTTTTTCACACAGGGCAAGGATGGGGAAATTAGAGCCAATCTAACTAGATCCAAAGGGGCGGGGAGACTCCAGATGACATCTGGGTCTCATAGATATTCATGCCTGCCTTTGATTCCCAGCCCTGCCTTTTACTAGCTGTGTACCTTTGGGAAAGATACTTAATTGCCCCGTGTTTCAGTTTCCTCATCCATAACATGGGAATCTCAAAAGTGCATTTTAAACAGGTTGTCATGGTGATTAAATTAATGCATGTGGAAGAGGTTGGGAAAATGTTTTGCATGTAAGTACTGGTTAAATGCCACACACATCATCCACACTCATGGAAACACACATATGATAGAAGATTTGGGTTTGCTTTTTATGTGCATGCTTTAAACTTAACTGCAAAGAAGTAATACATCAAAAACCCATTCTAAGGAAACAAAGTTGGCCCAGTACCCCTAATTTCTAGCAACTTCATCTCTCCCTTAAATGGAAAATATTTTATACCCTAAACAAATTAACTAATGAGTAACTTACTTTCTATAAAACGATGTTTAACTCCATATGTCATCATGTATTTTCAAAGACCAAAATTTTATCAATATCTGGATATATTAACCAATCCTTATACTTTTGCTCCTTGAGAAAAATATATTGCTTAGTTTCTGAAGCAATGGTGTAACTAGGTCTTTTGATATAATGTTAAATGTTTTAATCATTTGGCTCTTGTCTACATGAAATGGAAATGTAAATTGCTTTGTAAAAGTTGTTAAGCTTCAGTGGTGGCTAAATACTCTACAATGTGTAAAATATTAAAATACAAGAGTAGGCTGGGCACAGTGGCTCACACCTGTAATCCCAGCCCTTTGGGAGTCCAAGGCAGGCAGATCACGAAGTCAAGAGATGGAGACCATCCTGGCCAACATGATGAAACCCTGCCTCTACTAAAAATGCCAAAAGAAAATTAGCTGGGTGTGGTGGCACACACCTGTAATGCCAGCTACTCGAGAGGCTGAGGCAGGGGAATCACTTGAACCCGGGAGGCGGAGGTTTCAGTGAGCCGATTGTGCCACTGCACTCCAGCCTGGCCACAGAGCGAGACTCCGTCCCCCACCCCCCCCAAAAAAAAATACAAGAGTGATGACATTAAGAATGTAATTGCTGTCTATTTTGATTGCTTTTATTTAAAACGTTTACTGCTGACCTATTGGTAGCCATTTAGAATATTTGCCACATTTATTACAATATATCTAGAAACTCAGTTGTAAAAAATTTTATAATTCGATTCCTCAAAATCCTTTAGAAAACATTTAGATTTAGATTTTAAAATGTTTAGAACATATTTTTCCCTAAGCAATTGTTTTATCTAGTTTTTTTTTCCCCCGAATTATACTATGTGTCATCAGCGTGTGCGAGGATGGGGAGGACAGCTTTAAGAAGCTGCTGCATTTAGTACCAATTCCTTGTACAATTGGGAGGAGACTTTTGAAATAAAATATTCTGTTTCCCCAGCTCAAGCTGGACATGAAAATCAGAAACATGGAGGGAGAAGGGGCATAGCCGTGACGGGAAGGGGAAGGAATTTGATTTGAGGAGCGCCTGGAGAAGCCTAGTCTCACCCAGGACATCACCTCCCATGGTAGCACCTTTGCTATCACTTAGTACATTTTCTGTCTTGAGACAGTGAAAGCTCTTCAAGAGCAGGAACCGTGTCTCCTTGCTGTATTTCAGTGCCTAGCACGTATAGAAGGTTAATGAGTATTTGTTGAATGAATTAGTTGATTCACTTATAAGTCACTTTGCAATGTGGTGATTATTCATTATGTTCAAGAGACCTGTTTCCCATGCATTAGTAATTAGTCCTGCTAGGAATGAAATTTCATAAAATCTGTGAGAAGGGCAGCCTGACAGTGTGTGTCCAGACCTTCCAAATGTGCTCTGGAATATATTATAAAGGGACAGGGACGGATCTGAGTAAACATAAATCTGTGAAGATGTTCATTGCAGAACTGTTTATAGTAATAAAATGTAAAGAACAACCTAAATATCCCATAGTGGGTGATGAGTTAAATAAATGTTGCATTCATATGGCATAATAGCAGTGACTAAAATCATGTTATAGGAGAATATTTAGTGATAGGGAGGGGAGCGTTCACTGATATTTCAAAAACTGAAAAAGTATTACAAGATAACATGTATGTGATCCTAATTTCATAAAAATTATTATTACACATTTGCTTAGGAAAAATAAGACTGAGCCGGGCATGGTGGCTCACACCTGTAATCCTAGCACTTTGGGAGGCTGAGGCAGGTGGATCACTTGAGCTCAGGAGTTTGAGACCAGCCTGGGCAACATGGTGAAACTCTGTCTCTATAAAAAATTTTTAAAAAATTAGCTGGGCATGGTAGCTTGTGCCTGTAGTCCCAGCTACTGGCAGGGCTGAGGTGGGAGGATAGCTTGAGCCCAGGAGGCAGAGGTTGCAGTGAGCCGAGATCGTGCCACTGTACTCCAGCTTGGGTGACAGAGCGAGACCCTGTCTCCAAAAAAAAAGGAAAAATAAGACTGGTAAAATATACACTACAGTGTTAACACTAGTTATCTTTAGCAGAATCCCTTTTTTTCCTTTTTGTGCTTTTTCTATATTTTTGAAAAGTTCTAAAATGAACATTTATTCCTTTTGTAAAGAAGGGAAAGAGAAAGGAAAGTTTTCCAGTGCCATTTTGTGGAGTGATGGGACAAGTTTGTCCGAAAGGAATTGAAACAGGAATGGGAGGTTTAGAAGGAAGAACGATGGATGTAAGGAAGATAGTGAGACATGGATCAACTCTGAGCTGCAGCCACTGGAGAATTTGTGTGGTGGGATTACTAGAATTCAAGCAGCTGGAGAGGTGCAGAGAGATCCCTAGGAGCAAGATTGGTGTGCATGCTCCTGTGGTTGCTTTGGCATGGAATCCTTCTAAGAGTATCAAGCCGTATAAAGTAGGTAGGAAACAGAACCTTGTATGCCTGGTAAACTTTGCCAAGGAGAAGGGTCTGCTGTCTGCCTGGGTTGGTTTTTCAGCATGTGATTTAAGCATATTTTCCTTTGACTCTTCATGTGTGTTTATTGATTTCTTTTTCTGCGCCATATTCTTTGTTTCTACTGTGATACTTAGAGAGATGGTAGGTAGGGTGGAAAGAGATATGCTTTGACCTTGGCAGAATTCAGCAGACATAGATTTGATCCCTGCTCTATCACTTATGAGCTCTATGACCTTGGAAAAATTTGCTCCAATGCTCCTAGCCAGCAGTGTTAAAATGATGCTAATAATAATCACCTTGCAAGGTTTTAAGCAAGATACATTTATGTAAAGTCACCAACTCATTTCCTTTCACGATAATGGGCAGCCAGTAAATGTTACTTATTGTTCTCAAGATTGTCTTTTCTCAGCCAGACACTGTTGTATATATGCCTGTAATCCCAGCTACTCAGGAGGTTGAAGTGGGAGGATAGCCTGGAGTTTGAGACCAGCCTGGGCAACATAGTGAGATCCTGTCTCAAAGAAACAAACAAAAAACGAAAGATTGTCTTTTCTCATTGTTCTTTCTTGATTACACAAACACAGTGTGTCTTATAATTACAAAGCCATATGCTTGTGTTGATATCTTGTTTTTTTGTTTTTGTAGTTTTTACTTAAGTAATATAAAAAAAATAGCTAAGTGAAAATCTTCACGAATGAAAGCAAACTCTTTGTTTGTTCCTCGTCATCCTAACCAAAATCAGTAGTTTGATAGTACTTCTGTTTCATTATGACATACATCTACCAGTCACCTAACCTGGCCTTACTGAAACAAAACAGTCTTTGAGAAATGTAAGCACATCACTCAGCCTTGTTATGGAAAACTGGCAGAGCACCTGGGTGTGCCCAGAGGGACTGTGATTTCACTTCTCACTCCATAAGCAACATCCTTCTGTTGTGAATTAAATCTTCACAGTCAAAATCTGTGTCTGCATGTGCTTGTTTATTTGGAAACGAAATGTTATTCAGAGAGGCATTTTATTTGTAATACTTGTGGAGCAATATGATATTAAGTGAGCTTAATAGTGGTAGAGTGCTCTTTTCATTTTAAAGATTCTTCACATGCATTTGTTTTTCTTTCTGGCTTTCCTATCTGTTATTAGGCCAACAGACAAGTTATATTTTATACATATGTGTCAGTATGATGCTTTACATGTGTTTATAACATATATGAATATGGTATATACTCTTCTGTTTGTGAATTGCTGTGCATATCTGAGGATACGCATGTTAGTGAACTGGTTTCAATTTACACAAGGAGGTTTCTTTTTTCTGCTTTCACCCAACCTTTATTGAGGACAGTAAATGCTGCCTCTTATCTCCCATCCCAAGCTGAGTTCAGCATCTGGAGAAGCTTAAGGTCCCAATGCATCAAATTATCTTGCTCAAACTGTTGTTTATTACAGTCAATTTTGTCCTGTCACTCCAGTGGCAGAATGTCAAAGCTTTTCTTTGCGTTGCCTTCAGCTTTCAGCCTCTGCAGGGATCTGATATGCTGCTCCTGCTTTGCCAGGGGGTGGGTTGGAGGGGACTCAGAGGGTCATGATGAAGCTCCAAGCCAGATAACTACAGCACTGGTTAACCTCCTTGCTAAAGCTGGGAAGGGTTTATGCCCCACCATTTCACTCCCTGGACCACAAACATGCACTTCATTTTATGAATGTCTGTTAATTTCCTATGTTTCCATTTCTTTTCTTTTGAGACCTGTGTAACCACAAGCAAAGCATATATGATGGTATTCATAGAAGAATAGACAGTGTAAGTCTAGAAACTTAATGTGAATTTTGTCACTGACAAATATGTATTCTGTAATCTGAACAGTTTAATTTAGATAAATAGTTTATCTTTTAAAACTCTGACTAGAATAAACATTCACATGAATTTCCCATTTAAGTGTTAAAAACTTCAACTTCTAACCTTTTTTTCAATTAGAAACATATATGTACCTAATTATTTCTTTTTAGTTTTATATAATTGTGATCATGTATATAATTATACATGATGTACCTTTCTGGGATGAAGTTTTGTTGCGACAAAAGGTGCTTTCCAAATACGTTTTTGTTTTGACCATTGTCAACATAGTTAATAATCTGTAGAAGTTTGCCTAATGCCTTCTTCTGGGGCTTCTTGACCTTGTTTTCTGAAACCTCCTTTTTTTTTTTAATTTTTTTAATGACCCCTGTAATGTCTCATCAAAAAAAGCAGTTTCTATAGTATTCTTGAAAAATGAGTGTAATAGAGTTGGGGATGGTAAATATATTTCCAGGATGGAATACAACTTATTCAGATAAGAAAAAATCTGGCAATAATGAAACATTTCACACTGATTATAAGCTAGGAAATATTCCTGTGTTTCTACTTAAAATCAGCTTTAGCCCAAGCAACTGTCTTCTTTTGCTGGGACTATGGAAGTTGCCTTCTGACTGGTCCCTCCATACCCATTCTTGTTCCTCGCTCGAATCTGTTCTTCCAAGGGAAACTAGAGTGATGTTTTATACAAGCTGTCATAGCAACCTGTGACACTACTCTTCATATACATCACACTTGCCATTTTATATGTGTGTGATTATTTAATCACTGTCCATCTCCCTTACTAGATTGTAAGTTCCAGAAGGGCAGAGGCCATGCCTGGCCTATGGTAGATGCTCAGTGAAGAGTTATGGGACACTTAAATGAAGACAGTCAGATCTGTACTAAGTTTTGTGTTGTGAAAGTATGTCCTCAGTTGTCCTGGTTTACACGGTTCTCACAGATAATCCACTCTGAACAGGGACACCTAATTCACTGAACCACCAGTTGGTTGAGATCTTACCTCCTGTTCTGAGTCCGCACCATAGGCTAGCCTTTTAAAAATTAAACCCTTACTTCAGGCAGAGTTTGAGATTCAAAAATTTCTCTATAGTTCCACCCAACCCAGATTGGGTTTGAGAATATGCTTATGTAACAGACAAGAGTGGGAGATTATTGACTTCCTAGCTGCTCTTGAAAAAGATCTTTGCAATGAGGCCTGATTATTTTCATATCATGTATTTCCAGAACAAGCAATGTGCAAAAACCCTCTGTGACACCAAATGTATAGGATTTGTTCTTGTGATTTTGGGCTACTTTTTGCATGTCTCAGTTTTCAACAGTTCTCTGAGGAAGCACTTTGCTTATTTGGCAAAATAAGCATATTCGTGGTCCACATTGCAGACCCACTTTAAGTCACCTATCTCCAGGTTTGAAAGTTTCCGTGAAAGAATCAATAAGTCGCCTTTGGCTTTAAAATGGCTCCTGAGCAGTCACCTTTTTGTTTTCATCCCATCTGTTGTTTTCGAATGGGAAATAAAGATTTTCTTTTTTTTTTTTCTTTTTTTTGAGATGAAGTCTCGCTCTGTCACCCAGTCACCCAGGCTGGAGTACAGTGGCGCAATCTCGGCTCACTGCAACCTCTGCCTCCCGGGTTCAAGTGATTCTTCTGCTTCAGCCTCCTGAGTAGCTGGGATTACAGGCGCCCACCACCACGCCCAGCTAATTTTTGCATTTTTAGTAGAGACGGGGTTTCACCGTGTTGGTCAGGCTGGTCTCGAACTTCTGACTTCGTGATCTACCCTCCTTGGCCTCCCAAAGTGCTGGGATTACAGGCGTGAGCCACCGCACCCAGCCAAGATTTTTTTTTTTATTCACTGTAATTTTTGGACACAGACACACACACACACACATATATATGTGTGTGTGTGTGTGTGTCTGTGTGTCTGTGTCCAAAAATATATATATATGTATATATATTTTTTAACTTTAATTTCTGGTATACATGTGCAGAACATACAGGTTTGTTACATAGGTATACATGTGCCATGGTGGTTTGCTGCACCTGTCAACCCGTCATCTAGGTTTTTAGCCCCGCGTGCAGGTATTTGTCCTAATGCTCTCCCTCCCCTTGCCCCCCACTCCCCGATGGGCTCTGGTGTGTGATGTTCCCCTCCCTGTGGACACATATATATTTTCATTTAAACAGTGGCTAATCCAGTCAAGAGAATAGATCCTGGAAGATTAGAAAATGCAAATTAAGAAAAAAATAGGGATCAATGGTAATACAGGAAGCCCCTTTTGTTGGCTGGGGGGGTGCAGTGAAGGTAGTGTCAAGGAACAGGGAAGACAACCTCCCTGTTGCTGGTGACACCCAGCCTGACCTTTGGTGTCAGCTCATAGTAATCACTTTGCTGTCCTGAGTTAAAAGCTATCATGAAAACCTTATGTTGAATGGGCCCATCTTCCTTATGTACTTGACAAGGCTACATTTTTTCCCTCCCCTCCAATGATATCGTATGAGATTGACGTTATCAGAATAAAAATACTATGGATTGCTATATTTTTCAATACAGCACCAGATCAGTAAACACCATCTTATAAGTAACAATGACTTTCTGCTTCATTAAAAAATTATTTATGCTATAGAAAAACAATATTGAATGGTAGTTCCTTTGTAGAAACTACAGCTGGTGCATGCTGTAGCTCTCTTTTCAGTCAGTGTAGGAGATAAACTGTTAGCAATAATAGAGAGATGCCCATTGAACTGAATATGCTCTTTTTAAGATAAAGAACTTTTTGGTGGTGTTAATCACTTATTTGCCTTTCTAGAGAATGTATCCACTTAATATATTTATAGGGGTGATCTACGTTTCAGATTTATAAAGTCTCTGAATATATATTTTTAACTATACACATAAAAATTAAATTTAGAGAAAAGAGTCTCAAAATTCACTCTTCTGTAAAGCTAACATATAAACTCTGCTTCTGCATGGCTTCTTTTATGGGCTTGGAGTAATTAAGCAGACATAATATAACACATAAAGGAATTTATTAGGCTTTTATTAAGGCTTGATAATTTGAGTTTCAGATTTTAAATCTCAAAGGGCTCATAATTGTTGTCATTTTCTACTAAAAGCTGCATTTAGAAAGAAGTTAAACTGTGGTGCAAAGGAAAGGCACGTTTCAATGGAAAATTCAAAATGCCTTTTTCATTAATTCAGCACTTGAATGCAAGTGCCTATTGTGCCTAGCGGGAGGCTTTTAATAAGTAATACAGACGCTGCTTACATGACTTAATTTATGCCGATATTTTCTTGAAACTGTGTTAGTTGCAGGAAGTAGAGGTTTGAGGTTGAGATATGTCCTGGTAGAGAGGGAAGAGATTATTTCAAACTCCAGAAATGTGAGTGAATTCTAATTTGCCAAGCCAATTTAAGTCTTAGAAGTAAGGTTTTTAATTTCACTATTGACTCAAGAAATCACTGGGACCATTCCAGGTCTCTGCAGGATGAATTTTGGAATAGTTTGTAACATTGAACAGCCATCTTCTGATTAAACATCTTCTCTCCTTGTTAACTCCTAATTACCCATAAAATAATCTATTTGGGGTCATGGAAATGTTCCCCAACAAAAGCAATACTTTAAAACTTAAGAAACCTAGAACTGAAAGCTGAACCTCTGATGGAAAATAGGTAAGTGGGGCATTGAACTCTGAGGCCCATTCCATGGTTTTGCCCAGAACCAGCTCTGGCCTTGAGATTTGAGTTAGCAGAATTCCAGTTAACTGAAACTTTGCTCTAGAATTGAAAATAAAAACAAAAGCCACCTGACTCAATCAGTCTCAGTATCACATATGTAACTTCCTTGATGCTTGTTAGCTTTGAAGGACCTAGAAAAAGTCTGGCCTGCTGGGCACAGTAGCTGACGCCTGTAATCCTAGCTACTCAGGAGTCTGAGGTGGGAGAATCGCTGGAGCCCAGGAGTTTGAGACCAGCCTGGGCAACATAGCAAGACCTTGTCTCTAAAAAAAAGGTTTTCTTAGTTAGTTGGGTGTGGTAGCATGTGTCTGTAGTCCCAGCTGCTCAGGAGGCTGAGGTGGGAGGATCACTTGAGCCCAGGAGTTTGAGGCTGTAGTGTGCAATGATCACACCTATGTATAGCCACTGCACTCCAGCCTGGGCAACACAGCAAGAACTCATCTTGATGGAAGAAAGAAAGGAAGGAAAGGACAAGAGGGAAAGGGGGAGGGAGGAAGAGAGAGAGGGCCTGGCTTGAATAGCTTAACTAATGCCACAGCTGAACCCTTCTATGGTAATCACAGTGAGGCCAACTGGGACAGAACAATATTAGGAATCAACTCCCTAGCACACAAAATCTGCCTTTAAATTTAAGCCTGATGTATAACGCTAGCAAATGCCCGTTTTGCCTCCTCCTCACCACCAGCACAACCCTGCCTTGTGCAAAAGTCACTTCTCTTGAGATTACTGCAGATGTGGTGGTTGTTCCTGAGTTCTCGTTCATGAGCCACCTTCCTAGGGTCGGTTTTATAACCTCCTCCACTTCATTCTCTCAGTGATGCAGAGGCCTCACATACATCATTAGCTGCTTTAGACTGGATCCTGACCTCTTAATCTTCACAGTAACCCAAAACAAACACCCGCTTGGGGCCACCGGCAGAACCCACTGTGGTTTGGGAATACAGTAGCCTTTAGTGCCTTGATTTCAAGTCACCATCTTTTTCACTTTCCTCATCTGTTTCTTTTTCATCCTAGTCATGTTCCCTCTCCCTCAAAAGTTCTTTAACCAATCATCCAAAATCCTTACTGTGGAGGCCTCTAAACCACAGGTGTTTGTCAGATGAAAATCAGAAAAAGGCATGTGGTGTTGAGTCATAATCTTAAACTTTGTAGTCTTGAAATAATGCTGTTATTTGGCCGGGTGCGGTGGCTCACGCCTGTAATCCCAGCACTTCAGGAGGCCGAGAGACGGGTGGATCACCTGAGGTCAGGAGTTTGAGACCAGCCTGGCCAACATGGCAAACCCCATCTCTACTAAAAATACCAAAATCAGCCAGGCACGGTGGTGCATCCTGTAATCTCAGCTACTTGGGAGGCTGAGGCAGGAGAATCGCTTGAACCTGGGAGACGGAGGCTGCAGTAAGCTGACATTACACCATTGCACTCCAGCCTGGGCAAGAGGAGCGAAACTCTATCTCAAAAACAAGAAAAGAAAAGAAAAAGAAATAATGTGTCTATTTTAGTTATTAATTAGGCTCCCTGTCCCTAGCATTGCCCCTCTACCTAGCTCCAGAATGACCTATTCCACTGCTCCTAATTGTTGGTCTACTAAATGCTGGTCCAGGATGACATTTTCACCAAACTGCAGAAGAGATAAGAAAAACAAAGACAGTACAACTTACAGCTTAAATTGATTATTTAAAAGATTTAAAATCACTTCCTATTTTGAAATGATTGTGATCATAGATTTGAAATTTTAAAAAATTATGTACCTGCTTGTAGAATGAAAAGTACACAACCTTATAAACAAGCTGGGTTTTTAAAAAAATTTCCACTCATTTTACTAGCATTTAGAATCTCAAAAACTGGGACCTAGATTTAGCCAGAACCCAGAAAACTGGGACCTAGGATCTAGCCAGAACCCAGATTTAACCTCACTGCCATGCCTCATACCCTATAGCAGCCACTGTAACCTACAAAAGCAAGTCCAGGTGCTTCAACCGTAACACACACAGACCGGGGCTGGCCCTTTACCACTATCCATCATTGTCTCCCAGCATTCCCTGTCCTGGAACTAAATTGGCTTGATGCCATTTATGCCTAATATTGCTAGCCAGGTAAAATCCATCCATGATGGTCAAGTGTAAACTTAGAAGCTTATATTCATAAACACAGACTCAAAAATCCTCAGCATCGAAGATGAGATCATAATGCCCCCTCATCTTCCCTGACTACTTTCTGCTTGAAACAGGCTTCCCGCCTTTATAAACTGGATTCACTGTATCATCATCCTTGAAGCTTGACTTGACCAGCTTTGTGCCAGCCTTTAAGCCACCACTGTAGCTTGCCTCTTCATCAACAGCATGTATACATAATATTGGAAAGAATCTTTTTTAAAAAATGTCTTTGCCATCACTAAGCTGTAAAGCTCCACCAGAGGAATCTAATTCATCTTCATGGCATAGCACACACTGGGAAGATTTCTCTTTAAACTGAAATGAACGAATAGACAGCTAAGATGTGGTTAATCAATGTGAAAGCAAAAACCCTTTCTTTCCTCCTTCCCCAAGTGTCTCTTCAAAGGAATAAACTTCCTTCCTGGCCAAAGCCTTGTGGCAAAGTAATTGACCACAGCTTTGACAGCAACAAAGATGACCTCTTCACATCCACTTCCTTAGCCCTTTCCTTCCACTTTCTGTTTCAGGAGAGGAAGGACCATTTTGTTGTTATTAAAATGACTATGCTGTTCTAAGAATTTCTGACTGATTACTCCACTCCTGCCATCAGCTTCTTCTTTACGGCCCAACTCTCCTAAAATGTGGTGCTGGATTTGTTGTGTTGTAGAGTAAAAATAGTATTGTTATTGTGAATTCTAAGGTCAAAATATAAAGAGTCAGAAAAATAGCTGATAGCTAATGGATTCTTTTTATTTACTCCGAACAGTTCTAAAAGGATATAGCAAATATGTTCATAGCTTCTTTTTACTTTTGGGAGTTTTTACATTTGGGATAATTATTAAAAATCTTTATAATTATCCATCTCCTTCATTTTGCTTTACAGAGAAGGCAATATTGAAGTTAAATGCTCTGATTTGAGAGCTCGTAGAAGAAACAACATTAGTAAATTACTGTGTTGACGTATAGTTCTCATTTTGATAGTATTTTCCATTTCACTCAACCAAAGGCATTTCTTTAGCACTGACCATGTCATGTGGTAGCTGCTGAGGACAGAGGATGAGTAGGACACTTCTTACTGCCTGAGTCAAGGAGGCTGCTAGGAGAGTCTGTACTCTGCGATGACAGCACAGTGCATGGCATCCTATGAGTGTGCTGACTTAAAAGAGAGAGAGCTTTACGCACCTGTGGGCAGGAGTCCACTCGGGGGAAGTTTCCCAGAGGAAGCAACACTTGAACTTAAAGCCTAGTTCTGTGATTAGGAGGTGATTCTGGAAGTAGACTGCCTGGATTCACATCCTGGCTCTTCCACTGACTACCCGTGTGACCTTCGGAAAGTAACTAACCATTCTATGCTGTAGTTCCCGAATCATCAGATAGGGAATAATAATAGTGCTTACCTCATAGAGTTGCTGTGAGCATTACACGTGTTACATATATGAAGTACTCAGAACAGAGCCAGTACAGAATTAGCATTCATATTATTAGGAGTTGACCTGATAATTAAATTGGGAAGGAAAAGGGGGTAGTCATAGGGATACAGATGTGTGAGAGAACCTGCCATGTTCAGATAACTTCATGTAGTTTTTCACTATTTCCAGAAAATGAGGTATGACATGAAAGAGTGCAGAGAGGTGGGAATTGTGAAAGCAGACTTTATTCTGTAGGTAATGAGGGACCATTAAAATGTTTCAGGCAATTAGATTTGGACTTTGTAAAGAAAATTCCCCTACCAGTTTTAAGGCTAGAAGAGGGAAAGGTAGGGTGAGTTTGAGGATAGCATGAAGTAGATCACACATAACATGCCAGGCACGAAATGGCGTAGACCTGCAGGAGTGCCAGTGGAAAAGATGCTACAGCTTCTCCTGCAGCAGCTTCGTTAAAGGCTAATTGCTTTAGTAACTTCTTGATAGGCCAGGTCCTTTGACATGCTAGCCATCAACCAATCCAATCTCCTCATCTGAAATTTCACTATTAAAAAAACTTCAGTGGACAAAGGTTTAGCTTTCAATAGACTAATCAAGGACAGCATAGTAGAACATTTTGATTGAAAAGGAAAATGTTTTACCTACTAAAAAGTATTTGGATTTTTAAATTTGGGATTTAAAAAAAAGCAGAGAGATAATCAAGTAACTGTGATGCAGAAGTTGCTAACCTCATTGTACCCCACTCTGACTGTCTGTCTCATGTGATGCTCCTATTCATATCTACATCAGTGCCGGTCTCTTAAGAGGGCAGGTGTGAAAGTGAAAAGAAAACAACCCTTGAAGACAGAACACCCAGACTGACATCTGGTTCCACCATATACCAGCTGGGTGACCTTGAGTATGTCACTTAACCTCTGGGAGCCTCAGTTTCCTTATCTGTGTCCTAGAGATAATGATACTTCAAATAGTTGTCATGAGGAACAAATGAGATAATGTAGGTGAAAGCAATGTGATATCAGAAAAGCAAAACAGGCACTGTGGCTTGCCTGTTTGTACATCTATTATGGGCTACGGTTAGTTTATGGCATATCCTGTAGTTCTAACAAATGTGTGCTTAGTTTCAATGGTGTTTTTGAGCCTGTGAGAAAGAGTTTGAGTAGTAATGCCATTAGATTTTAAGTTTAGAGTTGCTTTTCTAAAATATTTCTGCCAAAGGTACTGTCAAAGCTGACAACCAGCTGACTTAATCATTTCTAATTACAGTGCCACCAAAAGTAACCATGACTGATTCATATGAACTATGGCAGGACTGTTTTATAAATATTAGAAAACATTTAATTAGCCTGGAACCAAAGATGGCAATTAGTTTATAATAGATATGAAAACCCTATCCAACAATAGCCACTTAACTTTAAATCATTTAGCCCATGTCACCAGAATTATTCTTTTAGGACCTACTGTGGTCAAGAATACACACTCTCGTTCACATCAAATTGATGGCAAGTCCAAGATTCTCAGTATTCTATTCTTTGACCTTCCTTTGACACCTTAAGAATGCCCACTCTCAGATGGCTACTTCAAAGCTTGTAAACTGATTAAGTGACCAAAATCTTAACTGTATTATTAATGGATGGCCATGTGACAGTACCTTGTCTAACACATTCTTCACCAGTGAAATAAATCAGGAGATTCCATTTTATTTAATAAATTAAATTCATGGCTTCATAAGCCTTACTCAGGGAGACACAAGGCACTGCCAGCTGATGTTATAATCTATGTCTGAGCTTCTAAGGCCCTCTGTCATCTCATTCTGCAGATGTCTTCAGAAGCCCTTGAAACTATTGCAAGCTGATAAGTAGATGTGCACACCCAAGAAAGTATACTAAATTATAAACAGCTTTGCAGAACTGGCAAAGCATTATCGTTTGGCAGTAAACCTGAGGAATGGTTAAGTTATGTTCCAAGCTGCATTTGAGATATCCTGCATGTAGTCAAAGACTGCAGTTGACCATAGGAAGCATGCTGACCGGTGGCTTGAGCATAAAAGCCGAAAATGCAGTTAAGTAGATCAAGATAATCAAGTTGAAGTCAATGTAAATCAAGTCAACCCTTCTTTCTGAGGGCAGTTGAGAACCTCAAACACCGTTGTGCCCAGCCTTCTGCTCCTCCTCCTCCTGAGAACCAGATCCAAAGCAGATAACATCCAGGTGCTCCATCTGTTTCATCAGTGCTGCTCAGGAAGGGCATTTGAGATTCAGTCAAGATGGGATCATTTTCAGGGTCCTAACATGTCAAGCAGCCTAGAAAGACAACTCATTTGAGCAGATGCTGTACAGGTAACATATGGAAGCTACAGAGAGATTAATTTTTATTCACTAGTGGGAAGACCCTTTAATACTTAACTGACATAGCTACACATGAGAAAAATTTCTTTTTTATATAATTGCACATTTCCTTGGACTCAAAGCTATTGTCTTACAAATCAGAAAGTAATACACCACAATTGGGAAAAGTGGAAGGGTAATTTCAAAATAAAAAGCATACCATCTGTTTCTAAGGGCTAAAGGGAATATTCTAAAAATCAGTGTAGTTTCAAAGAGCTATAAATACAATTTGTAATGTACTGTCATACCCATACCCACATAAATAGCAGGCTTTTACCAGTTTTCTTTTAGGTAATGTATTTAGTAACCAACAGAGCCTTGATCAACAGAGCTTTGATATTTTTCTGTATTTTTGTCTTGCTTTTAATTCCCATCTATCTCTGTTTCTCTCTCTCCCTCATATACCCTTTTCTCCTCTCCTCTTCTTTATAAATATCCTTCTTCGCCAAAACATAAATATGTAAGTGTATTGTTTTCTGCCCAAGACAGGAGCTAATTTAAGGTAGATACACCTCCTGGGCTGCAAGACAAAGTTCCAGATTAGTCAAGACTTGTGAGAAATTCATGTGAGGGGCAAAGAAGAGATTATTTATGTGGAGAAAGTGGGAACCTACATAGGATTATTTTTATCCAGATGAAAGAAATACGGGCAGAAGCAAACTAAAATGGTCTACAAGTTGGGCATTAAAAAAAATACAACTGGAATATTTTACAAAGTCTGCCCCATGGTGATAAATACACATGAGCAGATATTACAATGCCATGCATCTGTGTCCCCACCAAAAACCTGTGTGATTTAAAAAGTGATGTTAATCCGACTAGCATAACCCTTGGTGGGTTCATCTGTTTTCTGACAAGATGAAAAAGTGATAGAAAAGTCATCAGATCTCTGGCTGACACAGTGGCTTATGCTTATAATCCCAGCACTTTGGGAGGCTGAGGCAGGCAGATCACTTGAAGCCAGGAGTTCAGGACCAGCCTGGCCAACATGGCGAAACCCTGTCTCTACCAAAACATACAAAAATTAGCCAGGCTTGGTGGTGCATACCTGTAATCCCAGCTACTTGGGAGGCTGAGGCAGGGGAATCACTTGAACCCGGGAGGCAGAGGTTGCAATGAGCTGAGATCGCACCACTACACCCCAGCCTTGGGTGACAGAGCGAGACTCTGTCTCAGAAGAAAAGTCATCAAATTTCTGATGAATGCGGTATATTAGTCTTTTCTCATGCTGCTAATAAAGACATACCCAGGACCGGGTAATTTATAAAGGAAAGAGGCTTAATCGACTTACAATTCCACATGGCTGGGGAGGCCTCATAATCATGGTGGAAGGCAAGAAGGAGCAAAGTCACATCTTGCATGGTAGCAGGCAAGAGAGGGTTTGCAGAAGAACTCCCTTTTGTAAAGCGGTCAGATCTCATGAGACTTATTCTCTCTCACCAGAACAGTACGGGAAAGACCCCCCCCCCCCACCCCATGATTCAGTTACCTCCCACTGGGTCCCTCCCACAACATATGGGAAATATGGGAGCTACAATTCAAAATGAGATTTGGCTGAGGACACAGCCAAACCGTATCAGTAGACAAATTCATACCTATCACTGAAAGATGCAAAGTAATGATGAAGACAGCTAATGTTCTGTGGAGCACACAACTGAAGTTTAATGTCTGCTGTCTTCAGCCTTGTCTGATAAAATGCTGGAAGCATGCCACCTGAGATGGTCACTGGGACCATATTTTACTGTCTGCAGAAGAAGCACTGGTGGGATGAATCACCTTCTGTAATACATGGGTTAGGAAGAAAAATAACATAAGTAGTTTTATTAGTTTTCTTATTTTAAATACATTATCTACTTATGAGGTTGGTTGGTTTGTTGGTTTGTTTTGAGATGAAGTCTCACTCTGTCACGCAGGCTGGAGTGCAGTGATCTTGGCTCACTGCAACCTCCAGCCCCTAGATTCAAGTAATTCTCCTGCCTTAGCCGCCCAAGTAGCTGGGATTACAGGTGCCTGCCACTGTGCCCAGCTAATCTTTGTATTTTTAGTAGAGACAGGGTTTCACTATCTTGGCCAGGCTGGTCTTGAATTCCTGACCTCATGATCGACCCGCCTCAGCCTCCCAAAGTGCTGGGATTACAGGCGTCAGCCACCACGCCCGACCCTACTTACCGGTTTTTAAATATTTTCTTTCTTATTAAATTTGGCATTAAAAAAAAGTCATGACACTATTTCTAAAATGTTTCTGATGCGATGAATATTTTTTACTGATATTTTCATGTTTGAAGGTAGGGAAAGCTTTGTGTAATTTACAGAGGCCGAGGAAGACAGTAAGTACCCTAACCTCCCCAGACAGATTCCACTGCTTTTAGTTGGCACTGTTAGGCTATTTAGAAGACTTATAAATGATAATCTGTTTACAGCCCTGTCATTAATCAGCAGTATTTTTAAATTATCTTAATACTAAATGAAAAGTTGAAGTAATATTGTCACCATCACCACGCAGGGAACAGTAGCTCTGATCACCTGATTACCCACTTTTATTAGTAAGATATTTTTAAATGGCTTTGATTGTTTAAAAAATATATAGAAAATCTGAAAAGTAAAGAGAAGAAACAATAAAAAAATAATTAATCACTATAGTCCAGCACACAGGTTTCACCATTATGATCAGTTTGGAGTATTTGCTTCCTTCAAACCTTGGGTATTTATTTTATTTTACGATGCTATCATTATACTGCATACAAGTTACTTCTTTTTTTTGAGATGGAGTCTTGCTGTGATGCCCAGGCTGAAGTGCAGTGGTACGATCTCAGCTCACTGCAACCTCTGCCTCCCAGGTTCAAAGGATTCTCCTGCCTCGGCCTCCCGAGTAGCTGGGATTACAGGCGCCCACCACCACACCTGGCTAATTTTTGTATTTTTTTAGTAGAGATGGGGTTCACCATGTTAGCCAGGCTGGTCTCGATCTCCTGACCTCGTGATCCGCCCACCTCGGCCTCCCAAAGTGCTGGGATTACAGGCTGAGCCACCCTGCCCGGCCAGTTACTTCTAAAAATCATACTGTGAGCACTGTTTTGTGTCACTGAAGTTCTCAGAAACCTTTTCTGTAATGGCTACATAATACTATGCCATTGAATGGATACATCACTTTATTAACTATTCCACTATTGTTGAGCATTCAGGTTGTCTCCAATATTTTATTAGTATAAATTACTCCATAATAAATACCTCATACTATAGATGTATTCTTAGAAGCACAATTAATAGGTTAAAGGATATAGGTACTATTAGTTAAAGGGGTTTTGGTAGAAACTGCCAAATTGCTTTTTAGAAAAGCTGTCCACACTCCCACCCCAGGGCCTTCAGTTCCAATGATTAACCTTTTTTTGTTATTGGTGAAGGATTTGTATAATGTGCCTTTGTATTTATTTTGCTTATATTTCATCCAGATTTTTATTTTGCATCGATGTTCAGAAGTGAGATTCATGTGTAGCAATGAATCTGAACATTTTGTGGTCTGTGACTCATTCGAGAATCTCATGGAAACCGTGAACCTTCCTCTCCAAAAAATGAACATACTGATACATATGCAGATTTTCACATATTTTAAGGGAACATGGACAGTCCTCCCCCTAAAGCCAGTCAATATTTTGTTGCTCACCTGATACTAAGTGCTTTATATGGGGGTTATTTCCTTGAACCCTCACAATCGGGGGTATCACAGAGGAAAGTCACTTGGTCAGAGTGGTATCACTATGAAATGGTCAAGCTGGGACTCACTCTCCAGAGCCTCCTGTCTTCATGATGTTCATACCCCAAGGGAAAGGATCCCCTGTTTTATTATTCCTCTTCCACGCCCCGTGGTCAGGGTTTTCCAGTCATAGTCATGCTGCCTTCCTAAAATCTAGTGGGATCATTTTCTGTATTTTTTCCCATGCTCTGGATCTCTTTCTGTAGCATGGGGATTGTGTTTCTTGAAAGTTTGAAAGCTTTCTTGGCTGGGTGAGGTGGTTCACGCCTGTAATCCCAACACTTTGGGAGGCAGAGGCGGGCAGATCGCTTGAGCCCAGGAGTTCGAGAACAGCTTGGGCAAAGCAACATAGCGAGACTTCTTCTCTACAAAAAAGATTTTAAAATTAGCCAGGCATGGTAGCATGCCCCTATAGTCCCAGCTACTCAGAAGGCTGAGGGGGGAGGATCGCTTCAGCCCAGGATTTGAGGCTGCAGTGAGCTAGGATCATGCCACTGCACTCCAGCCTGGTGACAGAGCAAGACCCTGTCTCTAAAAAAATTAAAAACAAAAATTAAAGCTTTCTTCTCCAGAGTTTTTTAGCAGGAAATTATTTAATGACATTTTCAGTTGCTTGTGTGTACATTGGTTTCCTTTGTTAAACATTTTTGAATCAATTTTTATAATTATTTTCTCCAATAACTACGCATTTCATTAGAATATTGTTTTTCATATTTATTAGCATAGAGTTGTATGTAATATTCTCCTGGTTCTTAGCACTTCCTTTTCATTCCTCATTTTGTCTTTTATCTTTTTTTTTTTTTTTTGATTGGCTTTGCCAGTGTTTTGTCTGCTTCAGTATTAATTTTTTGTAAATTTCATTTTGTTTTTGTGAGGTTTTTCCTCCTTCACCTCCCCACAACACCCTTCTTTCCTCCTGCATCCCCCCCACACACCCAAAAATACTCTTGGATGAGTAATTGCGCCTATTTTTATATTTTATATTTTTGTAATATTTTATATTACTTCTTCATTTCTTAGGGTGTGGATGTTGTTGGAGTTGTTCTTATTTTTCTAAATGCTAAAGTTGAATGTGGTGTTTGTTTGTTTTTTAATTCTTCCATGCGTAATGGTCTGATCTTTTCTATTTTTCAATCGACTTGTTTGGACTTTAATTCAGTGCTTATTTAGGAAAGTGTTTTAAATTTTCATATGTGCTATTTTCATAAGTTAATCATTAAGTTTTGGATAGTAGAATCCTAGGTTCATTTGTTCAAGAAGTTTGACCATTATAGGGAGAAATGAACATGCATTGACACTCATTGATGAGAAGAGAAGCTTGAGGGTCCACATTTTCTATTTTGTTTAGGTCAAAAACTACTGATTACCTACTGTGCTCGAGGACCTGTGCTAGGTAGTGGGGTTATAACTGAAAGTTTCCTTTCTCATGGAAATTTTGGTCTACCAGAGAATGCAGATGAATACACAAGCAATTACAGGAACTGCAGGAAAATCAACTGAAAAACTAATAAGACCATTGAGTTTGAGCTAACTACAAGATACCATCAAAAATAAAATTAAGGTCAGATGCAGTGACTCACGCCTGTCATCCCAACACTTTGGGAGGCTGAGGCAAGAGTAATCCTTGAGGACAGGAGTTCAAGACCAGCCTGGGCAACATAGTGAGACCCCATCTCTGTGAAAAAGATTTAAAAATTAGCAAGGTGTGGTGGCACACAACTGTAGTTCCAGCTACGGAAGGCTGAGGCAGGAGAATTGCTTCAGTGCAGGAATTTGAGGCAGCAGTGAACTGTGATCGCACACACCACTGCACCCCAGTCTGAGTGACAGAAAAAAAGAGAGATCCTGTCTCAATTAAAAAAAGAAAGAAAGAAAAAATTAACAGAAAGGGACAAATTAAATAAACACAATAGAAAAAGATCTCATTCACTAAAGGAACTAAGCAAATACACCTGGAAATAAATCTAACAAAAAATAAATGTTGTAAGACCTTTATGATGAAAAGGGATATTTTTCTGAAGACTATAACAGATAATGTATGCTTGTATAGGACAGTGTAACATGATGATGATAGTATCAACTGTCCCTATATTATTCAATAGAGTCAGTATAATCTTAGTCAAAAGTTCAACAGGGTTTTTGATACATTTTAGTACAAAGTAGTAAAAAACTTACACATAATGAATGATAGTAAACAAAGTTTAAATGAGGAAAAATAGTCTCAATAAGTGTAATTCAGTTATTATAACTCAACAGAAAAATGGACGAAGAGATTCAATAAACACATGAAAAGAATTCCCTCTCAATAGCAATTAAGAAAACAAAAACTACAACAAAAATATTTGTTCCCCTTTTATGGCAACAATTAAAAAATGTTATATACAGTATTGTTGGGAGTAGGTAAGAAAACCCTCATAAACTATGTGGGGAGAGGCTGTGGTCACAGTGCTAAATGATGCCAAGAATAAAAAAACACATTGATAAGGCCATTTTGGAGGGCAATTTAACTATATATATATGAAAATCAAAAGTATAACTATTCTTCCTTCAACCTAGTAATTCCACTTCTAGAAAAATGCTCACCCCGTATCCAAAGAGATATGCGTTATTGTTGGTAATAGCTTAAAATTGGAAACAAGCCAAATGTCTATTAATAGGAAAGTGGTTAAATAAATTATGGCATCTTCATTATATGGCCTCCTGTGCACTCATCTGAAAAATAAAGTAGGGCTTTATGTAGCAACATAAGGCGCTGGGCTTTCTCCTGAGAGCAATGGGGAACCATTGTAGGGTTTTAAGTGGAGGCACGACATGACCAGACTTGAGTTTTTAAAATATCTCTCTGGATGGATTATGGATTATGGGAAATGGATCAGAGAGACATAAAATAGAGTCAAGAATCCCATTAGGAGGCCATTAATCCAATTGGGCATTAATGGTGACTCCAAGATATGGCAGAGCTGAAACTGCATTTACACAGCCAAAAGATACTTAGGTATGGCAATACATTGTGCTATTTTATTTTGACGTTATTTTGGGCAGCTTCGGCTTACAAATCACCTACCTAGACAAGGATGATAAAATAGGTTTTCTGACTATAAAATCTGTTTACTAAATTGGTTAGAATTACAAGTCTATTCATTTTGTTAAATTTGCTTTCCAAATAAAGCTGCTCACACCTCTTTGTTGAAACAACAAAGCTCATCTAGGTGACCATCCCTCTCTTTTTGCCTTGACTCTCAGGAAGCTCAGAGACAAATTTAGCACTCAATGTAGTGACCTATACTTAGGTTTAGATTATAATTCGCTTCTACTTTTTCTTCCACAGATTTAGCCTTTTATTTTTATTTTCAAAGGCTACATGGTTATGTGTGTCATTTATTGTACACTGAATTCTCCATTTTTAAAAACCAGACAGGTTTAAAATTACTAATAAATAAGTGAATGTTAAAGTTACCATCTTAGCTGCATAGTCTGTTTGATCCCTTGGTGACTTGAAAGGTGTCATTTGACTTTTATCTCCTAAAGTTGTGAATATTTCATATTGGTTTAGCAAAGGTCTTCTAATAAAGAAGGGACCGTTTTAACTTCACAGCAGGCTTCATGGTAGTAATCTGCTCCTCAAGATTAATTAAGCATTTGTAACATTACTTTATAACTATCACCTGTCTGTAAAATTGAAGAGGTAGCGTAGCATGGTAGTTTAGAGCTTGGCCTTTGGAGCCAGACTCCAGAGTTTGAACATGGGCTGTGCCCGTAACCTACCAGCTGTGGGACTGTGGGCAAGAGACTTAATGCCTCTGGGTCTCAGGCTCCTCATGAAGAGATCTCTCCTGCATGGGGTGTTTTGAGTATTGAACTGGCTAATATTTGTAAATTGCTTACTATAGTTATTTGTTAAGTGATAAAATGGAATGGAGATTTCTTTTCCTGGTGTACATCCTTAGGTGGAACAGATGTTAATTACTTCATTTAAGACTATGTGATAAGAGGAACATTAAAGGTTTAACCCTTGATTCTTATTTTTGTATGCATGTAAGTACAGTTCTAAAAGAAAACATTTTTCTGTACATTAATGAATTTAAAATCATACATTGTTTATGCGTGTTTAATGCTGATTAATTTGGTGTTACTGTTGCAAGGCCAAACAGTGACTCACAAAGAAGTGAACAGACTGGCATTTCAAACAATGCACAGGCAAGACAAGTGAGTCTGCTAAATATGCAGCTCATCTCTTCAATGGTGGAATTTTAGATCTGCTTCGTTTCTTTTGTAAATTATAGTCTACAGGAGACCAAAATATTGCTTGGAATTTATTTGCGTAGCAAGCCGCCTGCACATGAAGGATAGTACACGTGTGCTAGAGTGTGAAATCTTATAAAGCACAAGGCAGCTTAGGCAAAGGGTCTTCCTGTCCCCGTAGTCTGAGAATGTCTTCATGGGCTGGATGTTGGTTTGTTTTGTTTTATTTTTTGACGGAGTCTGACTCTGTCACCCAGGCTGGAGTGTAGTGGCACGATCTTGGCTCAGCGCATCCTCCGCCACCTGGGTTCAAGCGATTCTCTTGCCTCAGCCTCCTGAGTGGCTGGGATTACAGGCGCCTGCCACCGTGCCCAGCTAATTTTTTTTGTAGTTTTAGTAGAGACGGGGTTTCACCATCTTGGCCAGGCTGGTCTTGAATTCATGACCTCATGATCCACCCGCCTCAGCCTCCCAAAGTGCTGGGATTACAGGCGTGAGCCACTGCGCCTGGCCAGATGTTGGTTTTTAAAAAGCAATCCTCACAGCCCCCTAACTGTTAGATAAGAATTATGATTTTAAAAATCCACAACTCTGCTATTCATTTGAATTATTTACATAAGCAAGGCCTCTCCTTCTTAAATTGGATACTGCAATATGCTTTTTGAGGCTTTTGGGTATTCTCAGTTAATTTAAGTAGACTTGAGTAAAATGAAAATTGATCAAATATTGCATTGTTTTTAAAGTTAGGTCTCTTGTTTTTCACTTGAGAGATTTTTTTCCTCCACTTTAATACATTGGCTCATTTCCATTTTTATATTTCTTAGATATCATGATAATTATTGTTTTGATAAATTCCTACTCCCCATCCGCCCTTACACATACACACTTAATTTTGTTAGAGAATGTATCTGTTACCAAATACATTAAGAACTACCTCTGCATTGTAATGATTATGAATTTTTCAGAGATTTGATTTAACTGCCAAATTCTGTTTAGAAGCCTCAGTTTATGAGTTTTTCTCCCACTGTCCTTTCATTAACTACTAAAAATGAATACATTAGGAAAGTAGGTGTTTTAAACCAGAACACTTGATTTATAAAACAAAAGCTTGATTTAAAGAATATGATATGTCTTCAACCTGGTTGTGTATTATTTAAAGTTTTCCTCTGATTTTTTTTTTTTTTTCAGTAGCAAAGAGATATATTATCTCCAAAATGGCTAATGGATCTATCCAAACATTGGTTTTATAAGGAAATTGAAGAATCATTATTTATGAATATATTTGACAATTTTCCAAAAAGATAATGAGAGCAGACACGTGGTGTAAATAGTATGTTTTTGATAAAAATGTTCTCTTAGCCTAGCAACCAAATCAGAATGTTGAACAAATAAACAGAGAAGTAAAATGTTAAAATGCGTTCTGTAGTATTTTAGTTCATAATTTTATATATGGTTCTTTAAGCTTTTCCCATTTTATAGATGTCAAAACTAAACAGCTTGTCCAAACAAAAGTTAGAATCTCACTTGAACCCAACCTATCACCCACTGATACTTTCTCTAGTCTATCAACTATGTAATGAAATATGTCATGAAATATTATTATTAAAGGCTAATTCCAGCCAATGTTGCAAGCATAAGGCACAGGAGAAGATGAGAGATGGAGATTTAAGGGGCAATCATATAGTATCCAAGGAAAAAGCCATATCATGGGGAAAGAGTTAAGATGGTAGAGAAAAGGAAATAGTCAAGAAATTAACATTTCTGATTGTCATTCTAAACTATATGATGGGGGTTACATATTTAAGGTTCTTTTATAATATGAAATTCCTGTACAAAGCCAGTACCTGTATTTTCTTTGTAAATCCATTACCATTTATATTGTAATTCTAATGATATTGGAGAAAATATGAATTATGAGTGTGCTGTTAATATGATGTGCCCTGTGTAATTCTGAACTCAAATAGTGAAGAAGAAGCCATGTTTATTTAAAATGTGGGAGCATCATTTTTCTTAACATTTATTTTTAGTGTTAATTTTATCTTGCATATAAGACCTTACTTGGAAAAAAGAGAGGATCACATGGTGAAAGGTGATCTTGTTAAAAGTCATTGCAGAACAGGTTAATTTGATTGAAAATGATCCCCCCACAAAAGTTTCCAGATTATAACTTAGTCTCTTGTGCCACATGGACCTTTCTAGTTGTAATGGTGATATCAACATCCCAGCAACCTACATTCGTATAGCAATTTTCAGTTTCCTAAGGGATAGCACCTGCTGTCATTTGTTAAATGAACTGGTTATACTTGCTTCTAAGTGAGGATCCAAGAGGACTTACCTAAGCACAGGAGCGCTTGAAGCTGAACTGCAACCTCTGCAGGTTTCGTGGTCTTTCTACAGCACTCTGATAGCTCACAGCAGACTACACAGCTTAGGAAATAATTACAGCCTGCCACAATTTTTCTTAATTTTTAACTGAAAGACAAAATCTCAACTCTAAAATTTGATGGACAGTGAGGTTAGTTTGAGAAGTTGAGAAACTCTTATTTTCCATTATCCCGGTTATCTTTTCACCTAGGACACAGCAAGTGATGTGCTCATTGCATGGGCAGAGATTTTCCCACTCCTGGCACTGCTTTTATGCTGTCACCTCTTTTCAGGGTGAGGGAGGGCCACAATAACTTTGCAAAGAAAGTCCCAGGTTTTCAAAGAGAGCAGAGAGTGTGGGGTGGAGGTGGGAGAGAATGAGACCTTAGTAGAAACACTACCTGAAATAGGCATATAAAACAAATTACCCCAAATCAACAACTCATTATCATTACAGGGTTTACTTGTTTGCAGATGTTTCCTTCATTTATCAGTCTAGGGCCTTATTTAAGCTCAAGACTAATACTCAACAAAGCCACATGCTAATCATGAGGATGCCTATACAGGGGCAAGTAGTTCCTCAAGGGTCATTTATTTCCCTGTATTTTCTAGGAAATGCTATTGGGAGGGTGTATTTTAATAATTAGCATTAAATTTGTTTCATATTTTTGCCTAGTAGCTTTCTCGCAAGCTAAAGAATTTGGAAAGAATTGTTCATTCATTATATATTTGTACAAAAATCAGAAATAAAGTTTTGAGGATTGAATATTTTAAGCTGTTATTACCTTCCTAAAACAGCATTTTTGTTTGCTGCAGTAGTCTTTTTCCACATATACTTCAAGTAATGGAATACTATCACTTTGAATTTTAAAATGTTAAGCAAAACAAAAAAAGAGGCTGGTCCTGGTGGCTCACACTTGTGATCTCAGCACTTTGGTAGGCTGCCTGAGTCTAGGAGTTCAGGACCAGCCTGGGCCATATGGCAAAACACTGTCTCTACAAAACAATACAAAAATCAGCTGGGCGTGGTAGCATGTGCCTGTAGTCCCAGGTACTTGTGAGGCTGAGGTGAGAGGATTGCTCAAGCCCGGGAAGTCGAGGCTGCAGTACGCTGAAATCATGCCACTGCACTCCAGCCTGGGTTACAAAGCGAGACCCTGTCTCAAAAAAAAAGAAAAATCACCAGCTTCACCATTATAAACTATGTGATTCTGGGTAAGACCACGTCAACCCAAAGGGCATTGGTTTCCTGATCTTTTAAATGAGAATAATATCTACTCACCCTGTAGAGTGTTTGGTGACAAAATAAGGTAAACCATTTCATCACCAGAACAAAAGTAGTGGTATGGTAATGCTTGTGTTCATAGTCATCATGGTGGTTAGTAGAAGAATCAAATTTTCTCCATCTGATGCTTGAACTTTCTTATGAATCCTTCCTACCCACTACCACCTTCATTTAAAACAGTGACTCTGAGACCTTTAAGTTTCTTTTTTTTTTTTTTTGACCTTTAAGTTTCATACCACACTTGCCAGTCCTTGTGATACCAAATAATATGTCAACTGGAATACACCAGCAGGCTTGTTTTAAGTCAGCTATTTACAGCTGCTAGTGTTTTTAGAAGCAAGCAGAAGTTAGCTGTCTGGTCCCAGTGGTAATTAACTGATCTTACACTGATTTCTAGAAAGCCTCAGAAGGACACCACCTGAATCAATCAGAAATAACTAGTAAGGAAATTGAATTAACATTTTGAATTTAAAAACTTTTTTCCAGATACGTTTTTTTTTTTGACTATGTATGAGTCACCCTTAAGGCTACTAATTTTTCTCCATTAATTTTTATTCATCTTGTATGTCTGCTAAAAAAGAAACAGCAATTACATCTTTTCAAAGACCTTTTGTAGTTTTTATCTTCTGTTTGTGATCTGGTAAGAAAAGAACTGTTTATATCTGAGTTTCATTTTCCCCAAATCTCTGCATTGGTTTGAATGTATCTCTAAAGCTTATGTGTTAGAAACTTGTCTTAGTCTTTTTTTTCTGCTGCTATAACAGAATACCACAGACTGGGTAATTTATAAAGAAAATAAATTTATTTCTCACAGTTCTAGAGGCCGTGAAGTGCAAGAGCCTGGCAGCAGCCTCTGACCAGGCCCTTACTGCTGGCAGAGAGATCATGTGGTGAAGAGCACAGGAGACAGAGACAGACACAGACAGAAAGAATGCATGCATGTGCAAGAGGGTAGGAGTAAGAGAGAGCTGAGAAAGCCACACTCACCTTTATAAAAACCCACTGTCGAGATAGCTAACCAACTCCGGAGATAGCAGCTTTAATCCTTCACAGGGTGGAGCCTAAGCTTATGACCGAATCACCTCTTAAAGATTCTACATCTCAACACTCTTACAATGGCACTTAAATTTCAGCATGAGTTTTGGAGGAGACATTTAGACCATACCAATACTTGATTCCCAACATGGTGATATTGGGTGTTGGGACTTTCAAGAGGTTATTAGGCCATGAGGGCCCCCATGAGTGAATTAATGTTGTTATCACGGGAGTGGTTTCTTATAAAAAGACAAGTTCAACCCACTCTTGCTGTCCTCCCTCTATTGCCTTCTCTTTGCCCTTCTACCTTCTGGCATTGGATGATGCAGCAAGAAGGCCCTCACGAGGCACTGGCACCTTGATCTTTGACTTCCCGGCCTTTAGAACCGTGAGAAAATAAATACATTTTCTTTATAAATTATCCAGTCTCAGGTATTCTGTTATAGCAGCACAAAACAGACTAAGGCAGAGATCTAATCACAAATTTTACATGTTAATGTTAAAGATAGTTTTCTTAGTCAGTATTTTGATATTAACAGGTCTGTATTTTATATGTTGTAACCTACTACAAAGCAGAGAACTTTTATATGGCCAGTTTGAGAAAATATTTTAATTATTTCTCTTCCTTCTGTACTGGTAAGTGAATGGTAATAATGAAAATTTCTCTTTCATTTGGCATTTCTTTCTGCTTTACTGTATTGATAGACTACCTGTTGTTAATGGTCATTACAGTACCTCTTATTTTCTCTTAAAGAACTTGTTTTATGTTTTCTTCAAGACACATAATAAGTAGCAAAGAGATGGTGCAGCATTGTTTACTGCAGAAAACAGTGCGCTAGGAAGTTTGGCACCTAAGACCTATATCTAACTTACACAGTATCCAGAACCATGGTACTTAAATTCTCTGTGCTTCTATAAGTTGGCAACAACAAAAGTCTATGTGAAAGTGAAAAATAAGAAACTAGATGAAATAAGATTATTATAGCTGCTCTTTGTTATGAAGATGATAACAAAAAATACAGCTATTCTAAGGCCTTCAGAATAAATTATAGAATTAAATTTTTGAGAAAAATGCCATTGATTTATTTCAGTTTCGCAATTTTTCAAAAGGTTTCAGTGCTTGACAGTATAACTGTAAGAATATCACTATTTATTAAAAGAGCTGGTTCATTCATTTACATTTATTGAGAACCTACTATGAGTCAGGCATTGTTTTAGGCGCTAGGGATAAAGTTGCAAATAAACAAAATCTCTACTCGTGGAATTTAGAATCTTGTGAGCATTCTTCTAGGTTATTTCCCTTAAAATTTAAGGTAACTAGTTTGCTGAAATTAAAAGGAGTATTTTACCCTGCTGTAGTGCTATATGTGTGTATGGTTCTTAAACTTCACACTGTCCTGTGTACTGTTTAGAAACAGAATTGTTTATTATTATGATTCTGGTATGTTAATGAAGGGGTACTCATTTGCAAATAACTGTTTAATCTGCGATTAAAATCTGGCAGCTCTCTTAAAAATAAAGAACAGTTAAAATGCATAGTCACTGTCCTGCTGTACTGAATATGCAATTGAAAAACATTAAGAAAGGCATATCCTATTTATCACTTTTAATGAATCTTTCACCCTGGTCCCACTGTAAGCCCTTGATGGTATTCCCGTCATCCCATCCATATGCTCCTAAAAGCATTAACTATTCTTGGCTCTGTGCATGCCTTAGTATAAAATCAAAATCTCTAGGTTTTGATCACATATAAGCAAGCTTAAAAAAATCATTATCATTACCATATCCTCATTAAGATGATGGGCCCCTGACCATCTCTTCATGTTTGCCTTGCAATCTAAAATTCATGTATGCAAAGGGAATTTTTCTTATCCTTTTGAAAGAAGAATGATAAATATTTATACAGCCTTAACTCTTTCAAGCAGGCATAGGATCATGTTTTAGAAATGACAGTAAGCTGCTCTAGGTTTTTTTTTTTTTTTCCAGCATAATTCGTCTTTCCAATAGCTACTGAAAAAAATGAATTGCAGATTTATCAATATTGGAGAATTTTCCTACTCTCTTCCCATTAAATACGTTTAGTCTTACATTTCTGCAACCCTTTTGAGCCATGGCTTTGAAAAGGGAGCAAAGAGGTCCCTCTGCTTTTCAGACAGGGTTCCTCCAGAGGGCTGGCAGTACGCCCACCAGGAGTGCTGACCTGTGCTCAAGCCCAGGATCCTAATTCCTCCGGCACCTTTTTGCTTTTTTAGCATATTTAACAATAATCTAGACTCTAAGTAACTAGTCACATATCCACACAGTGTTGCTTTCTAAAAGTTACTCCTCTCTGAAGCAGCAATTAGAGCTCCAAGACAGTTTTCTACTTGAAATTAAAATTCCCTCATGACTACTTGAATAAAGATGTCCAGTAGTAATGTTGAAGTTATGAATGTGTTTCAGCTCACAGAGCTGTCTTCTTATAATAAATGGAAGATGTGTGTGAAGTTGGAATTTAGTTAAATATAGACCATCCTGGAGATAGTAGAAGTGCTGCGGGTTATGTTACCAACAATAATCTAACTTGTCCTGCACCTGCTGTTGGACCTCCTCCATATTATTACTTCTGCCACTGACTCCCAAAAGCCAGGCTATTAATCTGAAGACAACTCAAGACCCAAGCCACATCATTACTGTTGTAAACCAGAAATAAAATTCTAAGCCCCCCAACCAACTGAATGCAGCCCTCCTCTTGGCCAGGGGCATTCAAAGTTAACCTGAAAAACTGATACTTTAGGCCATGAGAGGAAGCAGGGACTGGGGGTTGGATGGGTAGGTTGGACATGCCTCATTATGCTCTCCTCTGTTTGGAATTCAGGTACAGCTGACCAGCAGTAACATTAAAACAGAGAACTTAAGACTGACAAAACAGACTTTTTGTAACAATAAGATACCAGATTCCAACCTGATTCTGGTATAGCATCACATGACAGATAACAGGCCCTAAAAAAATGAAAATATTTTACCCCAAAATACATTTCTTTGACCTTTTTTTTTTTTTTTTTTGAGATGGAGTCTCGCTCTGTCTCCCAGGCTGGAGTGCAATGGCACGACCTCGGCTTACTGCAATCTCTACCTCCCAGGTTCAAGCAATTCTCCTGCCTCAGCCTCCTGAGTAGCTGGGATTGTAGACACCCACCACCATGCCTGGCTAATTTTTGTATTTTTAGTAGACATGGGGTTTCACCATGTTGGCCAGGCTGGTCTCTAACTCCTGGCCTCAAGTGATCCACCCACCTCCGCCTGCCCAAAGTGCTGAGATTACAGGCATGAGCCACCACGCAGAAACCAGCTCTTAAATGCTGAGTAGTTCACCACGCAGAGAAAGGCCTTTTAGAATTCAAGTGATCTTCTAAGGTTTATTTTAACTGTATACTATCATGTGCGAAGTATCATAGCATTAAAATATCGCACCTTAGGCCTCCAGCCAATGCTTTTATTTAATTAATTAATTTATTTATTTGAGACAGGGTCTCACTCTGTTCCCAGGCTGGAGTACAGTGGCACATTCATAGCTCACTGGTGCCTTGACCTCCTGGGCACAAGCAATCCTCCCACCTCAGCCTCTGGAGTAGCTATAGCTAGGACTACAGGTGTGCACTACCACGTGCAGCTAATTTTTTTTTTTTTTTTTTCTGTAGAGATGGGGTTTCACCATGTTGCCCAGGCTGGTCTCAAACTCCTGGGCTCAAGTGATCTACCCACCTCACCCTCCCAAAGTGCTAGGATTACAGGGTGAGCCACAGTACCCAGCCTATGATTTGAATATTCTCAAGGTCTCTTAGTTCCTACAATGCAGTAATTTTGTAGCAGTTTGAAAATCCAGACATACTATATAGGTTTTCCCAGCTACTCCTTGAGTTGGCTTCGTTTCTGCTATTTAGTCTCAGGAACTGTTGCAGTGGTTCCTATCTACATCTGTGATAAACAGCTTTTCCTAGAACAACTTGCAGACATGGCAATGTTCAGGTTTAAGTAGACAATGTACTATTGTGTTTGGCAGGAGAGGCCATTAAAAAAAAAAAAGCAGCCCTCATACTAAATTTCTTTTGAAAGGTGTTACTGATCAAAAAATATAGCTCAGAATTGAAAATTGTTTGGACTAAATAACTGTGTCCTTTCTCTCACCTTCCCACTCAATCCTTCCCCCAAAGTAGATTGATATGAAAAAGTACATAGGATTGCTTAAAGCTTTTATCTTTGTTAGTAATCACCCTGAAAGAATTTTTAAATTATTGATTTAAGTAGAATCTTTTATTCTTGGTTTAAATGTATACAAAAACTACCTACATGCTCACCTGCAATCTCGATTTTCTTTGAAATTCATCTATTTTCTCACTTGTCTACATCAAGGGGAAATAGGGAGCGAGGATAGGTCTGAACCAAAGTATTCCCACTTAAATGGCATGATGTGTCTACGTATCTATGTGTGTGTGCGTGCCTGTGTGTGCACACAGCAAATTACTGGTTGCAATAAAATTTGTTAGAATTTCAATTTAGCTTCATTAAGTCTGAGACAGTGAAGTAATACTAAGGGGGAAATAGAATAGGTGAAGAGAAATAAATACTAGATCAATTTTCTTTCAAGAAAGATGTTTTAGAAGAAGTAGTATTCATTTTTTAGGTCATCATTGACATTTCTCAATATTATATTCCTATAAACTGCATATCAGGACTTGTATGTACTTGAGGAAGCTACATTTTCACAGCAGGAGAGGAAATCAGAATAAAGCATTGAGATGCAGGTGCACAGTAATACAAGTGGGCTCTTTCCCCTGCAGCCTGAATGCCTGGCCAATAATGCAGAAGCTCTTGGAGCCGGGCTCTCAGGGTCTCCCAGAGCTAAGCCAAGAAGTATGGGGGTGGGGCGGGGGGGGTCAGGAGAGAATAATTGTTATTCAGTCTTCTTTAATGAGATGTATTGCCCACTGCTGAAAGATTGTGGCAGTGCCTTTTGTTATGCTAATTAGACACCATTAGAGCTTGGCTCTCTTTGATTTCTGCTTAATCTTTTCTGCTTCCTCAGCCTCAATCCTGACTGGCAAATGGTTGAAAGGTGGTGGGGTGTACTGCACGTGTTATTTATTGCTCACATCTATGCTGAATTCTTTGGGGAATGGGGGGGAATGTAAGATTTATCTTACCAAAGGCAGTTCCTATTTTGGACATTCATTTTTGGCTTATTTTTTAAAAATGAATTTTTTGATAATGATTACTTTCTGCCTTTTAAGTCCAAATGCCGGTGTTTTTTATATGGTTGCTTTTGCAGCCACACTGAATGGAAGATGACAGATTGGAAAATGTAGATGGCCTCTCCTTGGTTGCCTGGATTTCCCTAAAAACAGTGAGCAAGCTGATCATGCCATAAGGTTTTAGAGAGGCTGTGGTCAACCAGAAAAATGGAAGCAAGAATAATTTAATGGTCAAAAAGAGCAATTTTGCTATTCAAAATTCCTGCCTTTACAGTTTATAGACATGTATACATTCCTTCCTAAAACTAAAACATTACATTTACATGATTACCACAATTAAGAGTGTGGTGAGTTTTTTTTTTTAAATTTTTTTGAAAAATGACTAATATCCTTTCTAAAACAGTGAAATGGTAGATTTCCGTTAAATTTTTAAAAACAACATCATAATGTTTTAGAGCAGCCCTCTCCAATAAAAATATGGTATGAACCACAGATGTTACTTCACATTTTTTGATAGCCACATTAACAGCGTAAAAAGAAACAGGTGAAATTTGTTTGAATAATATATTTTATTTACTCCCGTATATCAAAACTATTATCATTTCAGCCTGTATTCAGTATAGAAATTAATGAGATGTCTTACATTCTTTTATTCATGTGAAATTTTTGAAATCCGGTGTGTACTTTGCACTGGTGTGTGTTTGATAACACATCTCAATTGAGATTCGCCACATTTTAAGTGCCCAGTGGCCACATATGGCTAGGACTACTGTATACATGGTGCAGTTTTAAAGTAATTGGGTAATTCACCACTTGCCTAAAACAACTGGCAGGATACAGGATAGAATCCATTTTTAACTTTATAGATTAAATATTATGAGGTATGTGACCTTGACCAAGTCACTTAATCTCTAAGGGGCCTGTATTCTCATCTGTAATATGAAGAGTTTGTCCTAAATGATCTCTGAAGTCCTCTCTTCTATCCAATCCAGCTCTGAATTCATGATTTTAAAAATTCTCATTTAGAAGTTGGGTAGGCTGGAGCTTATCCATCCTTTCTCATGATTTAGTATTTGAAAAGAAGCTTTCTTATGCCATAAAGATAATTAGAAAGCGTCCTGCATACCACACCCACACCTTTTTTTCTTCCAAATGTCTGAATCTTTCTCGGAATTATTCTGAGTTTTATACCATTGGTAATACCTGGTGGTGTAGCTCACTGAGTTGCCTGACTCCCCATGCTTTTGGAATGAGGACTTGGAGCAATGAAGGTGTGAGGGGAGTTGGCAAGTAGTTGCTGCAGATTACTAGATTACATAAACAATCTCTCTCTCCAATGCTTTTGCTTTTGCTTTTCTCTTTTTTTAAATTTGGCTTACTTTTTGTGTCGTTAGTGAAACAAAACTTCTACAAGCACTTTCCAAGAAAGTGACCTATTAAATGTTATCACTGGTCACTTGTGTACCTTTTGGGGATGGGGAATGTATGAAAAAAAATTTTTCCCAGAAGCACAGCCCAGTTTCATACATATTTTTGCCCATTTGTGAAAAAAAAGGACATTTCCTTATTTTAGTGTTTATTTGTTGAAAATGAAGTGAAACTTTTTTCATATATGTGCTGTATGTAGATAATTTAGATTTTTGGTTTTGAATTGCTTTTTTAGCAGTTTGTTTTTCTGTTGGGAACATTTATTGTTTTCTTACTGTTTTGTAAAGGCTCTTCATATTATATAACATATAACATGTCATTAGTATATATGTCATACTTGCAATTTTTTCTATTTGCTTTTTGACTTTGTTTATGACAATCTTAATATACTTTTTTAAATCAGTAGTTAAAAACTTCTCATTTATGGCAACATAGCATTATGTTAAAAATGTTTCATCAACATGTTACATGTCTAATAATTTATATTTCCTCCAAGTATTTTGTGGCTTCTTCTTTTTCATCTTTTCAACTGACAAATAAAATTGTATCTATTTAAGGTGCACAACCTACTTTTATGAGTAGGTCCCTTTCTGAGAATCTGCTCTCAAAGAAGACTGGCCTAGACTTGCCAAGTAATGGCTGAGAGAGACCAGTGGGAATAGATCAAGGGGGTGGAAGTGAATGGAAATTCTGTTCAATTTTTAGGTTTGAGCTTTTCATAAAAAAGTTCTACACTTATATCCAGTGTTGGCTCCACGGGCCCTTTCCATGAATCAGATCTCCTGGATAGATCTTACTGGCAGTATCTGTCCATAGGACTTCAGTTTTCAATATTGAGCACTTTCCCAGGCTGCCTGGGCATGACAGAGCTTGCCCAGTGTGGGGAAAAACAGACCTGATGTACTTTGTGCCGGCTCTGTGATAGGAGGGTCAACTTGTTCGGGTTTGTTGAGAGGGTAGATTTCATGTTATATGTTCTTACCACAATTTTTTTTTTTTAATTCCACAAAAAGCTTTATAGGCAATACCTTTGAATGCTCTAGAATACTCAGAATGTACAGGCAGGTGGTTAAAATGCAGCTGCTTTTTGAACTGGCAGTTTAGGTAGCACTAGATTTGGATCCCTGATGCCAGGCAGGAAGGCATCAGTGTGGCATTTCCTGTGTAACTATTTGCTCTTACTATTGGCTCTCGATCAGCAGATGAAAATAGCTTTGTTACTAAGAATGGGATTTTGCCCCCAGCTGGGAAGAGACTACCTCGGATTGTCTTCCTCTTACTGGGGTAGACACGGCTAGAAGAAAACCAACCAGCGTGAAGAAAAGCACAAGGAGATTCTCGTTAGAAGAAACTTCATGGTCTGATTTGATTCAGTAGAACTGCCTCGGGCCTGGTCTTTGTATCTTGTATCACTGCACAAAGAAGGGAAGAATAACTTTTGAAAAGCCAAATTGTTTTGCAATTTTTCTTTCTACTTAGGTTATTTCTGAAATGCAAAGAAGGAAGAAATAAAGCTACTAAGATACCCATGGCAATTAATACATAAGCATATATACTTAAAAATATGGCTATTCCACTTCAAAGGAACATTCTTCCCCTTTTGAGTACATTTATATCCATTAATAAGTGTATCTAAAGAATTTTTTTTCCACAGAGGACAATGTTTTCAAATAATCTAATGAATGCCTTTTTTTGTCATTGTTTAAGAATCAGTTACCAGTCTAGCGCTTTGAGAATAAACTGTCCAACATCTTCTCTTAAGAACCCTTAAGTAGACCAACAAATTGATGGCTAGCATTTTGAATACGATGGACTTAAAGGCTCATTACTTGTTTTCTGGGCTATCATCATTTTTGACGCACATTCTTGTGTCGTGGCCCTATTTCATTATAGAATGGCATTGTGGAGTAAGGATGATATTAAATTTTAATGTTATTGCTATTATTACTGTTGACCGTTTTTAGCATAAGTATGCCTGGTTCTTTAATTCCAGCTTCTGCAGGGCCAGAAAATAGAAGTGAGCATAAACAGTCAGGAAAATTACTGTATACCCAGGAGACCCAGCATCGCGTGCTCTGCCTGTTGTGAATGATGAATCAAAATGGAAAGGTTATCATTTTCATTAGCTAGGAAAGAACAAGACCATACTTTTCTCCAAGTGTAATTACAGCGGTTCACTGGCAACATTACACTGCAGTAATTAGTCTAAAGGTGTATGTGAGGGCAGGCTTTTGCACAGACACTAGAAATATTATTTCAGAGTTGAAGGTCACAGCCTTGTGTTTAACATGTTCCAGGCAGCTTAGGGGGAAAAAAAAAAAACTAATTTGACTGGAGCTAAAGAAAGACATTTGACATTTCCCAGAGTCATACGTTCAGAAACCAGTCAGGTCGAAAAATTGTATTTTATTATCTACAATAAAAGACAAAACTTAGCTGCAGAAATAGCATGTCAGAATATTCTGTAGGATAAGCACAGATAAAATTCAAGTTTATTAGAACCATGATGTAAATGATTACAGGAACTTTTGATATGTGTGGGGGTTTTTTTGTTTTTTGTTTTGAGACGGAGTCTCACTCTTGTCGCCCAGGCTGGAGTGCAATGGCGTGATCTCAGCTCACTGCACCATCCGCCTCCCAGGTTCAAGTGATTCTCCTGCCTCAGCCTCCCGAGTAGCTGGGATTACAGGCATCTGCCACCGCACCTGGCTAATTTTTGTATTTTTGTAGAGATGGAGTTTCATCGTGTTGGCTAAGCTGGTCTTGAACTCCTGACCTCAGGTGATCCACCCACCTCGGCCTCCCAAAGTGCTGGGATTACAGGCGTGAGCCACTGCGCCCGGGCTGATATGTGTGTTTTAATCTCCATTCTTTTCCTAAGGCAAAGAATGGACAGAAAAAATAATTGTCAGCAGCTCTTAAAGGGAAACAAAATAGTTTCTTTCTTCCTTAACACCATTTTCAAGAAACAAATGTCTATCTTACACAGGTCCATATATCTACGTCCTTTGTGAATTTTTTGTTACTCTATTTAAATAGTAATATTGAAATCTTTTTGTAACTCAGCATCTCAGAATAGAAATTGATTGACATTATTTTCCAAAGCCACGTCAGGCTTTCTGTTTAAGTAAAGTGAAAGTAAGAAGAAAAAAAAGTTATAAAGAGAAGAGCAACTTTACATACAGTTTATGTTTAAAGCCATATATGAGTTTAAGAGAAACCTTTTGCTTTTTCTAGTCCAAAGAATACCTTTGCAAGCAACATTTCTTACTGAGTTAAAAGTATTAGCCCAAATACCCTGATGTCTTTGTTTAATTTGAGTAATGTCTGCGTTTCTTCACACAATTCTGTTTCTCTCTTTATATCCTTATATAGCCTTGTAGAATATTGTTTGTTTCAGGGCAAATGGTGACTTAGAGTGTACTTGAGGACCATTCATTCAGCAACCAAATTCTGTTGGAAACCACTGCTTTTTAAATGCAAGTGTGTGTTTTATCTGCACTCTCTGGCCATATGGTTAGAACTGATGTTTTTCACAACTTCAGGCACTTGGGAAATTTAAGCATAGATGTGACACAAATGACACAGCTAGCTGATTATGTAACTTACTGAAAAATCTACCCCAAAATTGAATTTAAAAACATTGCTATTTGTTTGTCACAGACGTTTCTCTGCTCAAGGAAAAGTCATACACTGCAGAATTAGATCCGTGATGTTGTAAGTTTTCCACAGCTAGCAATTAAATAGGAAGCATTGAGTAGTGGGAAGAGTTCAAAGACTTCCCTTTCTTCTGCCACTGCCACTGAGCAAATCACCCATCTTGCCAGACCTTAGTTCTCTCCCTGTGAAATCAGAGAGATTGCTAAGCTCCCTCCAACGTCTTACTTTCTTTGTCTGTCTAGGGGAATACTGCTTTTATTTTCTGCCTTTGTGGTTTTCATTAAAAAAAAAAAAAAAAGTATAAGAGCTTTTCTCATATCTTTTCAACAAGGCCTAGAAAATTGTAGCACACTCATTCTTTCACAGCTGGGGGCCGTGTTTCCCAGCAGCCCTGAGAGGTCAGCAGTAATGCAGGGTCTTGTAGAGACGTTTCCTGCGCCTTCCTTCACTTTAGTGACCGAGTCAGAGAAAGCAAGGGATAGTTTTACAGGAATATTTTTATAATTCATTTTTCATAAAATGTCTTTAAATAATGTTAAAATGATGAAATGAAGTTCTGTACATCCTAGGAAAAAATTACTTTCTCTACTGACATTTGATGAATAAATTGTAAAGTATGCCTAGCTTGTTAAAGCAGGTGCCAGAACCAACAGCCACTTTCAAAAGTCCATAGAACTGAATTCAGTAAAGGAATAAGCTCTGAAGGTAAGAATTGTCCCTTACTTCAGAGAGCTACAATCAAGTTACTACAATCAGTTACTTTCCTGACAGATCTCTTAAAAGGCAAAGCTTTGTAAATGGAAACTGAGTTTCCCTTGGAAATACTATAGCATTTGTATTCTCAACAGAAGCTTTTAACCTCTAGCATGTTACAGAAATTAAATAAACATCATTTTATTTAACCAGCCATAAACTATATGCCTATAAACAAATCAGAAGGAAAAGGACATCTTTCTTAGGATTACAAGAAAATACTTTGTTGAGAGTTCCTTTTTTTTTTTTTTTTTTTTTTTAGAGATAGGATCTTTCTCTGTCTCCCAGGCTAGAATGCAGCTGTGCAATCATAGCTGACTGCAACCTTGAACTCTTGGACTCAAGCAATCCTCCTGCCTTAGTGTTCCAAGTAGCTGGGACTACAGGTGTGCGCCACCACACCCTGCTAATTTTTTTTATTTTTTTGTAGAAACGAGGTCTTGCTATGTGGCCCAGGCTAGTCTCTAACTCCTGTCCTCACATGATTCTCCTGCCTTGGCCTCCCCGAATGCTGGGATTACAGGTGTGAACTACCACCACACCCAGCCAAGCTTTGTTGAGATTTTGGCAGGCTTCTTTAAGGAAACTTCAAGACACTCAATAGCCTCTTGAGACACCTTGTAATTGTTTCCTGGCAGGTACTGTATTGAAAATCAAGTTGTTGGTTTAAGTACACCAAGAAGGTAGCTGTAATTTGCAGAGGGCTCTAAGCATACATTTACTGTTTAAAAAAAGAGAGAGAGAGAGAACAAGAGAGAGACAGGCTTGATTAGAGTACATAATTTCCTTCAGCTAATTCCCATGAAACCTTTGGATGTGCTGATCTGCAGCCTACAGATCTACCTTCAACAACGACTTAAACTTCATAATTGAAAGATCTTTAAATATTGTAATCCACCTCCCCTTCAACAGCCCTACTCTCTTCTCCCTACTTCCGTCCCACTTCTACCAACCTCTCATTTTTCGATGAGGAAAGTGAAGGCCCAAAACATAGTCAGGTCTCTTTCATCTCAAAAATAATCTCACTCAGACCCTGTGTCTTTGTCCCCTACTGACCAATCCATATATGTGGCATCTGTTGATTTCAAAGAACCCTCTTCAGACTTTTTTCCCTTGGGTTCTGCTAGAACTATGTGCTTCTACTTCTGACCTTTCATTGTCCACCCATCACTTTCCCCTTTCTTCCTATCCTTGAATGTTACAATTCTCTTGACGCCACCCACCAGACCATTCTTTGGACTTAGAATTTCAGTTGTATCTTAAACATTTCTGCTGAACAATTATATTGTGCTCTGTCTTAGTTCATTTTCTGTTGCTATAACCGAATACCCAAGACTGGATAATTTATACGGAAAAGAAGTTTATTTGGCTCATGATTCTGGAGGCTGAGAAGTCCAAGATCAGGCAACCCATTTAGTGAGGGCTTCAACTCAGCAGAAAGCAGAAGGGCTTTCAAAGAGACCACACACGAAAGGCAGCCTCACATTATAACACCAGGCTCTCATGTGAACTTACCCATTCCCTCAAGAACTAACTCAGTCCCTGGAGAAAGACATTAACTGATCCTAATGACCTAATCACATCTTAAAGACACTGCCTCCCAACACTGTTACATTGTCAATTAAATTTCAACATGAGTTTTGTCAGGGACAAACCATAGCAGGCTGCCAGTCACACATTTTATGAGAACCATGGTTTTCAACCTCTTCCTTACTTGCAGGATTTTGTCCATTTTTCACAGTGATGTAAGCTTTTCCTGTTGGTAGTTTCAGCTGTTAGGCAAGGATCTGTCAGTGACGGTGAGGCAGCCATAGAAGTTTGCTTCTCAGATGAGTGTAGAGTCTCTTTAAGACAAATTCTGATCCCTTCTAGTGGACTACCTCTGCCATCAGCATAATAGATAACTGGGTGGTGTGGTCTTAGAGTCCTGAAGATATCTGTAGCCTTGCCACTTTTCTGCAGATGCCCTGCCTTAGTTCTATGACTAGAACTTCCATACTCAGATAGCAGAGGCACTGTTTGGATATGGCAAGCCAGGATGATTACTCTCAATTTTGTTATGTGAGGGTCTTTAACCACACACGGCTACCATATGGGGTGGGAGAGACAGCATCTAGAAAGTGTAGGGGAAGTGGCTTATTTTAAAAAGAAATTTGAAGCTTGTATATGTTTCCTTGGCCCACAAGTTCCTTTGCAACCAAGGTGAAGTTGCATCTTCCAGAATGTCATCTGAACTCATTCTTCCATAACTTCAGTGTTGACTTTAATATTATTTGGAATAGTTGTTTCTCTTAAAGGTTATATTTGATTTTCACTTCAGTGTGACTTCATTCATTAAAAAATATTGAGGGAAGCATTTATTATTTTTTGTTTGTTCATTTGTTGAGATAGGTTCTCACTCTGTTGCCCAGACTGGAGTGCAGTGGCATGATCAAAGCTTACTGCAGCCTCCAACTCCCAGGCTCAAGCAAGTTTTATATATTTATAATATATATGTATACATATATTTATTTTAAGCAGTGGGGACGGATTGCAGCAGCTTTTGATCAAAGCCCTAGCCTTCCTAGGCTCAGTTTTGTTCCGTATGCTCTGGAGATTTTGTTTAGAGACAGAGTCTCACTCTGTCACCCAGGCTGGAGTGCAGGGGTGCAATCTCATCTCACTGCAACATCTGCCTCCCGGGTTCAAGCAATCCTCCCACCTCAGTCTCCCAAGTAGCTGGGACTACAGGCACATGTCACCATGCCTGGCTAACTTTTGTATTTTTAGTAGAAACAGGGTTTCACCACGTTGGCCAGGCTGGTCTCGAACTCCTGGCCTCAAGTGATCCACCCGCCCTGGCCTCCCAAGGTGCTGGGATTACAGGCATGAGCCATCGTGCCTGGCCTCTGGAGATGTTTTATTAATTAATTAATTAATTTATTTATTTATTTATTTATTTGAGACAGGATCTTATTCAATCACCAATGCTGGAATGCAGTAGAATGATCACAACTCACTGCACCCTCAATCTGCCAGGCCCAAGCAATCCTTCCACTTCAGCCTCTCGTGTAGCTGGGACTATAGGCACACACCACCACACTCGGCTAATTTCTGTATTTTTTATAGAGACGGGGTTTTGCCATGTTACCCAGGCGGTCTCAAACTCCTGGACTCAAGTGATCTGCCCACCTCTGCCTCCCAAAGTGCTGGGATTACAGGCATGAGCCACCGGGCCCGGCCACTCTGGAGATTTTTAAGGGCCTTGCCAATGAGACTGGGGACACAAATAGGATGACTGAAAAGGTGTTTGCCACTATGAATTAGTGCACATTGCGGTTCTCCTGAGTCTCTTTGGCAAATAATAGTTAAATACTCACCTACAAATAGTTCTCTTATGGTTGATTAAAAGCCCAGCTTTCTACTATAGAAACATAGCAAGTCTTTTTAACTCTGTATATGTTACTGTCGTTGTTATCATCTCCAGATGAAATAGAGCAGCCCAAACATGATGGGCCTTACTCTCCACGTTGATTCTAAGAAGAAGAAAGAAGCAGCATAGTTTTCAGTGGCTCTACAATTTCACATTGTTGTTAATTTCCTGAAAACTTGATGTTAAATGAAGTGTAATTGCAGATTTCCTTAAGAACCATTGACAGATACTTATCCTAAGTCATAAGCAACTCACACTGTGAAATGTGTGCAAACATTCTAAGTTTTCTTCTAGAAGAATATACTTCAGTGATACCCAATATTCACCAGCCCTTTTTGATAAACAGAGCCATTGAAGCTCAACATGGAAGTTGGGGGAAATTTCTTTTTTGCCACTTGATTTTTTTAAGGGGATTAATGTTGCCAGAACTTCCATTGTTTTTCAGACAGTGAAAAGAGTCTTTAGTAAGTGTCATCTCAGAGACCTTACAACTTTTGGCTAAGAGGGCTATATTTTGAATGAGATAGTAAACTAGATAGTAAATTATGGTGTATTTAGGTACTGGCATTGTATGATAGAGAGGGGAGTTTGATTTGTTTTTTAATTGTTAGGTGGTCTATTTAGTGCAGCTGTGTTTATGTTTCCTTCATGGTAACCGCCTGAACATGGTGACAAGTCCCTACAAATGAGAATAGGAATTTTAAAAAATTATCTTGCCAGTGGGCTTTAATTTGGGGGCGTCATAATTATTAAGTAGCAATGGTAAAAATAATCCCCGGCACAGTCATTCAGTACAGTTGTTTTGCTGTATCAGACATTTTGACAACCTTGTAAAAAGAGTAACTGAGTCCAGGCATGGTGGCTCATGCCTGAAATCCCAGCACTTTGGGATGTTGAGGCAGGCGGATCACCTGAGGTCAGGAGTTCGAGACCAGCCTGGCCAACATGGCAAAACCCCGTCTCTACTAAAAATATAAAAATTAGCCGGGCATAGTGGCGCATGCCTGTAATCCCAGCTAGTCGGGAGGCTGAGGCAGAAGAATCGTTTGAACCCGGGAGGCGGAATTTGCAGTGAGCCAAGATCATGCCACTGAACTCTAGCCTGGGTGACAGAGTGAGACTCTGTCTCAAAAAAAAAATAATAATAATAATAATAATTGATACCTTAAATGCTGCATTTCACAGTAGAATAAACTTGGAAATTATAGAATTTCCTTAGAATAGTCACACTTCTTTACCCATTGTTTTGGCTGATTTACTTCTTTGCTATTAAAAATGGGTGCCTAGATCATAATGTACATCAATTCTGTGGAAAATTAGCAATTCCATGTTTTTGCTGTCTTTCTCTTTAAAAAATAATAAATGAACATGGGGTCATGACTGCAGCAAAGAGACAGTTGCCTGTGACAGAGAAAATGTATATAATAAGTAAATAGCTCTGTGAATTACTCAGTACTTTCAGAATTGTATGTAAGATATGAAATGTGGAGGTGCAAGGTCCTAATGACTAGTTTTCCGAGGCATTTTCTTTAGTGTTACATCCCTCATAACTCAAATGAATGTTTATTACTATTCTTTCATATTGCCAAAATATTTTCATGAATTTGGATTAGAAGCAGCTTGTTCTGGCTTGTTTTGCAACTTTGTTTCAGGAAACAAAGTGATATTTAGAAGATTTTTGTATGTCATAGAAGCTTTAATTATCTTACTTATGTTGAAGGAGATCAAATTCTGTTTCAGAGTTATGTAAGAAAATAAGAGTTTATACTATGCTAATTTTATGTTGCCAGATAATTAATGTCTTTCAAAAAATTTGAATCCGTGATTTGAACAGGGTTCAGCTGTTAAATAACCAGCAATATAGAGTCTACTTTAAATTCAAGAAGACGCTACTTGGTCCAGACCTAGCTGGGCTAGCCTTTATTTTTATTTTTGGATTCACAGGTGTTTACCCTTATCTTTCCTTTTTTTCCCTCCTCTTCTCTCCACAGATTGATGAAAGACAACAAGTGTTAGTAACAGAAGAATCTTTTGATTCCAAGTTTTATGTTGCACACAATCAATTCTATGAGCAGGTAAGAGGCACTTCAGTATTCTTGAGTTTTCTCCAAAGTGAGAAAGAGTTCTGAAAGTTTAAGCAAAGGGCATTTAAAGGGGAGAGTGTTGAATCTTGTCACAACAAGGCTGTTTTATCGCTTCAAGCCAGCCAGGCTAACATGGACTTTATCTTTGTGACTTACTCTACAATATGTTCTGTACAAAGGAATAGGTGTATTTAGTCTATTTTAGTTCACATTAATCTTTGACAGGACCAGCTTTAGGCTTTTGGGCGTTTGGAACCAGGCAATTAGCACTGCCAGAATTCCCACACCCTGGCAAAGCAGGGGGGAAAGTCCTGCTCAGACCACAGGAAGGATGTCTGCATGGGCGACAGCAGCATGAAAGGGCAGGGATTTCCTCTCACTGGTACATCACCCGGACAGTTTTTTTAGTTGGTTGGTTGGTTGGTTGGTTGGTTGGTTGGTTGGTTTTTTAGTTTTGTTTAGTTTTAGCATTTGTTTTTTTAACTTCTACCTTAATAAAAATGCTGGGAGCAGAGGAAAAGGAGTCTATTCCTTGGACTCAACTCTAATTGTATGAACAACTGTGCAGACCAGTGTGAGGATCAAACCAGCTTCACTGTGAGAGCTTTGAAGGCCATCCCTAGGGGCGCCCCCAATTACTAGCCCTCCTTCCCTGGCCATCTAAGTTGGCCTGCCTTTGCCCACCGAGGAGCCTGACTTCTGTTTCAGCATCAGGGTTTCTACTCCTCCAGGTGGGAGAGCAATTCAAAAGTGACTGAGGAAAAGAGAGTGCCTCTTTCAGGGTCATTGACCCTGGCAAGGACCAAGGCCAGGGAAGAGATGGGATACGCCCTCCTCTCCCATCTTATGGTAGCCTGTGTCTCCCATCTCATGATAGCCTGTGTGGGAGACTGTCATGGGCGTACGGAGATTTTCACTGATCATTCTGGATTGTATTAAAATCAAATGGAGCTTCCTACTTTTTTGCTTCTTTCTTATCAGATAAGAGGTGAAAATGTTTGCTATGGGTCATGGCTGGAATTAGAGCTTGAGAAGATGCTGAAGGCCAATGTGGACAAGTCGGATGAGGGATGGGCAGAGGAAGCAGGCTGCCTGTGTCAGAAGGCAGGAAAGCAGGAGCTGAAGAGGCCCCTAGCATTGACATTCCCCAGGGAATCATCTCAGACTGGGCAGTGCGTCCCCAGGAAACAGGGGAGCTTTTCAAAGCCCAGACTAAACGTGCTCTGTTGAGTACCGGTGGAGACTGCAGTTGAGGAAGGGCTCCCAGCACTCCATGTCTGGCCTGCATCGCTTCCCCATTTCCCCATCTCATTAATATACCCCAGAGGGCCATTTTCCTATTCAGGCCAACCTTCTGCTCAGCCCTGGGGAGGAGCTTGATTGCATTTTGGTTGCCTCTTCTCTCTCCTTTCTCTTGCCATCTGGGTTTTGCCTCAGCAGGGAACTTTTTTCCCTTCATTTTAAAGGCAGTGGCATGCCTCGTTAGCTGCTTCCTCCAATTTAAAGCAGTCGGGCTTTTTCCAATTATTAAAACTGGAGGAGGGGAAAACACTGAGCCCTTCATTCAGATCAAGGCAGCAGATCAAGGAGGGTTATTTTTCCCCAGAATAGTACCAAATCTCCCAGGGTTAGTTTGGTCTAGAGATTTTCTTATTTTATAAAAACTGATTTAAAAGGGCTTTTTATATCCTAACACTAAAGCTCTTTTAGTTCTTTTTGCCTGCCCTAAGTAATTCACCACCCAGGTGACCTTTTTCTTCCACTTTGATGAAGCAGTGTACTCAGTGGTCATAAAAATCAAACTCAGACCAAGATTCAATTTTGCCTTTCAGAGAGATTGGCTGTGGAACTCCTGGCTCTCATCTGACTTTTCTGTCTCTACAACTAAGCATATCGAAGATTTTCTAGGAATTATTTTTCTAAATAAGATGAGTTCCAGAGGTGAAGATTATATCTAGATATCCAAGTATTACTGGATTAGAACTGGTCTATTTATTTTGGATTCTAACTTGAAAAGACTGGCAAGTCGCTGCAGTGCTAAAATAGAAGTGTAAGGGAGACATCACACACACAAGCTACCTGTGGGTCCCAAAGGAAGGGAAACGTTTGCTCGAAGTAAACAAGTACTTTTATCAGGAATCTCTAGTGGAAAGAGACCACCTGACAGTTTCCTGCGAACAAGCCAAAGTACCCTTCAGAGGACTGGTTCTAGATGGAGGTAGATTCCCAGGACTGACAAACACATGCCTTTTCTAACAGAGCAAGGGAAATGAACGGCAGCTGTTAGTTTCAGGAGTCATTTAGCTCCAAACAGCAGTGTACAGTGTTATTGGAAGGTTCTTTCAAATGTACCTCCTTCTCCCTCAAAACACTGCACACACATGCGCGGACACAAACACGCAGGCCTGTTTGAAGTGTCTTTTCAAACCATTACTCTGACAGCTCACTTGGAAAGTATTAAAAGTATAAGGCTTTCATCAGTATTGTCTCGGTTTTCCTCATTGCATGGAATAGCCAAGAGCGAGATATCAAAGGCCTGTCCAGAAGTGGCTGGCTGATTGCTGGGGGATTTCCCAGGTCTGCCTTCCACGTGCCTCAGGACATCAGGCACATCCTGCACTGGAAAAGCACTGCCCAGGGGCCCAGGAGCCCCTCCCAGGAGTGCCTTTCCTTCCTGCAGGCTCTGCAGACCCTTAAGCAGCTAGAAGATAGAGTCCACTTTGGAGGGGATCCCAGAATAGAAAAATGACATTGAGGGACAATGAGGAAACCTAGATAATTAGGTATGCCTTCGGTTAATAGTGTTAATATATCAATTTGGGTTCATTAATTGTGGCAAAAGTACTATACTAATGTAAGACGGTAAATAATAAGAAAACTGGGAGTTAGGTATACAGGAGCTCTCCATACTGTCTTTGCAATAATTCTATAAATCTGAAACTGTTCTAAAGTAAAATGTTTATTTTTAAAAATTAAGCCTCTGAAACAAATGTGTTTAAGGTTTTAGTGCCAAAGAACCCTGCGTTCATGGGGAAGATGGTTGAAGTGGACATCTATGAATCAGGCAAACATTTTATGAAAGGGCAGCCAGTATCTGATGCCAAAGTGTACACGCCCTCCATCAGCAAACCGCTAGCAAAGGGAGAAGTCTCAGGTTTGACAAAGGTAAGTAAAAGATGCTCTCCTCTCTACCCTGCTAGTAAAACAGCAGCTGTGGAAGCACAGTGATTCCAGGCCATGTTTCTGTTATCATTTATAGTTCCCTTTTTATGTATGCATGAGGCTTTAATCCTTTCTGACAGATTGAAATCTGAATTAGAAAGATGTGTTTTTGCTGATGCCGATAGCTTTGCTTCTCTGGCTGTAAAGGGAATAAGCTGTTTCTGCTTCCAGTTTAGAAGCAGGGGGTAAAAGCCATTATTTGCAGGTGAAAATGTTGACACCAAAAGATGATCTGGTCCAGTATGTTTCTATGTCAGTAGATCCTGAGTGGAAGGGAATGAAGAAAGGGGTGTTTTCTTGCTTTACAAAGCTGTTTATACTGTAGTAAAAACCTACAGCTGAACAGGCACTAAACCATATCATATATGCAGTTATGGTGCCTTTCAGAAGAGTGTTAGCTGGATATCTACTTTAGTCATGTGGAGTGAAAATTAAACATTTTTTTCTTTCTATAAAAAAGTAACCTGACCCCTATTTTATACCTTGGTAAATATGGCCGTTTGCCAAGCTCTCTCACATTTCATTGAGCTACAGTTGTAAAAGCTGATGGAGTGTGAAATGAAAATGTGTATCACATTTCTAAGCATCATTTGATGTCCTTTCTCCAACACAATTGTTAAGCGCTTAAAAAAAAAAAAAGCATATAACAGTGATTTAACATATGGAAAAAAATAACTGATATTTATCTGGCCATGTAATTCCGAAATTGTTTTAATCTGTGTATAATCTTGTTCCTCAAAATAAATTGCAAGGACATGTTTGTTAAAATAAAGGGAATACCGCTTCACTCTGGCAATAGCAACAAAGACAATACTATTGTCTGTGTTCTCACTGATTGTGGCACTGGATTCTTGTGTCCGACAGCAGTGATAATTCACATTTGCTTGACAAGTGCCCATGCAGGATCTGCATGCATGGCCGTCTAACCCGTAGTGGAATGGTATAGACCAGCTTTTGTCAAAAGCCTACCAAATGCATCAGCCTGCATGATCAGGAGATAACTCTAAAACTTGATAAACATAACCATTCATTTTTGCTGTTTATTAAAAAAATCATACTTGGGAGATAGTATGGGTGGCCAGGAAGGAGCAGTGTAACCTGGCATTTAAATTATATTGCTAGAGATTTGGCTTTTCATATGTTAGCCAATACTTTGAAAAATTTTTTAAGAAGTCAGCTTATTTTTTGTTTTGTTTTGTTTTTCCACATAGTGTGTTTTACAAGGTTAATTTTAGATTGCCACAGTGAAAAGGGTTTCTCAGCAAGTAGCAGTAGTGGGGAAATTATTATTTCAAAGACTCTGCCTGGTTTAATTCCTTCATGTTTGCCTCTTGGAAAGGGTAGTATTGTAAACATCACCATTGATAATACACAAACAAGGAAATGTAGTGTCCCTCTATTCGTTCCTTAACTATAGTGTTACTGTCTAAAAGGGCAGTTCCGTTTAAATTCTCTGGGGCACCCTTTCTACTCTCCCATCCTTTCCTCTAGCCTAGAAAATGGTGTTATCAGTTCTACCACCACCCCAGCTCTGAACCAGAATGGCCCAAAAGTCCCAGATAAGATGAGCAAGCCAGTTGGTTGCTGGTCTGCCAGAGCCTCTAGAAATAGTGTTGTAGCATGAGGCCAGTGGGGTAGGAATATTGATTTGGGTATTTACATTAAGAGAAACAGTAAGGCTTTTGTTGGTTCTTGTTTGTTTGTTTGTTTTGAGAGAGGGTCTCCCTCTGTCACCCAGGCTGGAGTGCAATGGTGTGATCACAGCTCATTGCAAACTCTGCCTCCTGGGTGCAAGCAATCATCCCACATCAGCTTCCTGAGTAGCTGGGACTATAGGCATGCACCACCATCCTGGCTAATTTTTTTTTTTTTTTTTTTTTTTTTTTTTTGAGACAGAGTCTCACTCTGTTGCCCAGCCTGGAGTGCAGTGGCATGCAGTGTCAGCTCACTGCAGCCTCCACCTCCCAAGTTCAAGCAATTCTCATGCCTCAGCCTCCTGAGTAGCTGGAATTACAGGCATGTGCCACTACGCCCGGCTAATTTTTTATTTTTAGTAGAGACAGGGTTTCACCATGTTGGCCAGGCTGGTCTTGAACCCCTGACCTCAGGTGATCCGCCCACTTCAGCTTCCCAAAGTGCTGGAATTACAGACATGAGCCACTGTGCTCGGCCCCAGCTGATACTGTTTATTTTTTGTAGAGACAGGATCTCGCTTTGTTGCCCAAGTTCGTCTTGAACTCCTGGCCTCAAACGGTCCTCCCACCTTGGTCTCCCTGGCATCTAAAGCAAAATGCTGTGCTTTGGACTTATTTTGTCTCACTTGACCTCTTTTTTTTTTTCCTGAAATGAAGTTTTGCTTGTCGCCCAGGCTGGAGTGCAATAGCATGATCTCACTGCAACCTCCACCTTCCAGGTTCAAGCGATTCTCCTGCCTCAGCCTCCCGAGTAGCTGGGATTACAGGCGTGCGCCACCGCACCTGGCTAATCACTTGACCTCTTTTGATGAAACTGATGAGAAGTACAACAGATTAGAAGGGTGTTATCAAAATGATGGTGGGAATGGGTGAAAGTTATATGCGCATTTTTAGTGAAAGGGGCAGAAGAATAGGAAACTTGAGAAAAACACAGTTTTAAGATGCTAAGAACATCAATATTTTTATCTTGTGCTCACATGCAGCCTAATTTTTCCTGAAGAAAAACTGTAGATAGACAGGACGTGGGGTCAGCAATACCAAATCCATGACCATGTAATAGTTTGAAAAATTATCTGAAAGCCATCATCAAAGATTGGGATCAAGGATTTTTTTGTTTAATTCCATTATGGAAATCTATTTATGGAAATTTTATGAACGTTTTCAAGCATATACAAAAGTAGAGAGAATAGTATAATAATCCCGCATACTTATTACCCACCCTTAGCAGTCATCAGATGACAGCCAATCTTATGTCATCTGTGTTCTTATCTACCCCTATTCCCCCAACCCTGATTATTTTGAAGAAAATCCCATTTACATTTTATTTCATCTAGAAATGTACTAGTAAATACCTCTAAAAGATAAAGATTCCTTTTACAAACATAATCACAATATATTATCAAATTTTAAAATCATTACCCATAATTGTCATTGGCTAAATACTCCATACCTACTGCTAGGACCCTAAGTCAACATTTATGGCGTGCTTATCATGGCCAAATACCATGCTAAATATGCTACATGTGTTCACTCATATCGCCCTCATAACCCTGAGAGGAAGGCACTATTATTATCCCCATTTCACAAATAAGGAATCTGAGCATCCATAATTCAATAAATAGCTTATCTGGAGTCACAAAATTTGAAGGTAGAAGAGGGAAGCCAGGATTTATATCCCCACTTTCAAGCCTTTGTTTTTGTTTTTGTGTTTTAATTGTGGTAAAATATACGTAACATAAAATTTACTGTCTTACTCATTTGTAAGTGTATAGTTAGCGGTGTTAAGTACGTTCTCATTGTTGTACAACCCATCTCCAGAACTTTTCATCTTGCAAAACTGAAACCCTGTACTCATTAAACAATAACTCCTCATTTCCCCCTTCCCTCAGCCCCTGGTAACTTCTAATCTACTTTCTGCCTCTATGAATTTGATTACTTTTGGTACCTCATATCAGTGGAATCATATGCTCACCAGTGTTTGTCTTTTTGTGACTTGCTTATTTCACTTAGCATAATGTCCTCAGGGTTCATCCATGTTGTAGCATGTGTCAGAATTTTCCTCCTTTTCAAGGCTAAATACTATTCCATTGGATGTGGATGCCACATTTCATTAATTCATTCATCCATTGGTGGACATTTAGGTTGCTTCTACCATTTGGCTGTTATGAATAATGTTTGCTATGAACATGGGTGCACAGATATCTCTTCGAGTCCCTGCTCTCAATTCTTTTGGATATTTGTGCAGAAATAAGATTGCTGGATTGTATGGTACCTCTATTTTTAATCTTTTGAGGAGCTGCCATACTGTTTTTGACGGCAGCGGTACCATTTTACATTTCCGCCAATAGTGCACAAGGGTTCCAGTCTCTCCACATTCACACCAACACTTATTTTCTCTTTTGTTTTGTTTTGTTTTGTTTTGATAGTAGCCATCCTAATCCGCATGGGTCAAGCCTGTTTTTTTGGTTTTTTTTTTTTTTGAGACAGAGTCTCGCCCTGTCGCCCAGGCTGGAGTGCAGTGGCCTGATCTCGGCTCACTGTAAGCTCCGCCTCCTGGGTTCATGCCATTCTCCTGCCTCAGCCTCCGGAGTAGCTGGGACCACAGGAGCCCGCCACCACGCCCAGCTAATTTTTTTGTATTTTTAGTAGAGAAGGGGTTTCACTGTGTTAGCCAGGATGATCTCAATCTCCTGACCTCGTGATCTGCCCACCTTGGCCTCCCAAAGTGCTGGGATTACATGCGTGAGCCCCTGCACCCAGCCTTTTTTTTTTTTTTTTTTTTTTTTTTTGAGACAGAGTCTTGCTCTGTCGCCCAGGCTGGAGTGCAGTGGCGCGATCTCGGCTCACCACAAGCTCTGCCTCCCGGGTTCACGCCATTCTCCTGCCTCAACCTCCCAAATAGCTGGGACTACAGGCACCCACCACCGTGCCCGGCTAATTTTTTTTTTTTTTTTTTTTTGTATTTTAGTAGAGATGGGGTTTCACCGTGGTCTCTATCTCCTGACCTTGTGATCCGCCCGCCTTAGCCTCCCAAAGTGCTGGGATTACAGGCGTGAGCCACCACACCGGACCGGTCAAGCCTGTATTTTTAAGCCGAGGTCCATACTGCCTTGCCCATTTTAATTGCAGGAGTCTTATTCGATAACTTCTGGACACCAGTTTCTTTTTGTATACCAGAGTAAACTTACACTGGATACAAAAAAATAATAAGTAAGAGAGAGAGGGAAAAAAATGAGAAAATGGGCAGTTTTAATTATCTTCTCTGTGGGTTCAGTTAAAAATGGCATTAGAGATCTGTCTCTCTTAGGAATATGCGACAATGTGAACATTACTGCTGTCTGTTTTAATAAAGGCTAACTAGTTTTACTACTAATGTTCTTCTTGTCTGGCCTACGTTATAACACATCGCTTGAATCTTACCATTTCTAAGATTGATTCTTAAGAAGGCAGAACTATTCTTTGCCTGGTACGAGATAGAAAAGAGCATTTTCTCTTCTAATTTTAAACTTATGAATAGTTTGATTGCAAAGTTTTTTTTCATTGAATTCATTCTTAGTAGTAAAAATTGCTTTAAAGAAAGAAGTAGAGTAGCATCGTGAAAGATTGAAAGGATCTGGAGTCTGTCAGGTTTGGGTTCAAATTACAGTGACAGTTGCTATGATCAAGTACAACTTTCTTGACTCACAGTGTCTTCATTTGTATAATGGAGCTAACAACTGATTTGCAGAGGATTAAGTTAAATCATGTAGACAAAGTGCACCATGCATGGTAGGTATATTAAATATTTTAAAGAAAGAATTCAGTAAGTATCACTTTAAAAAGCAGTGGTTTCCTGGCTTTTATTTTGATTTCTTTTACTTTAATTTTTTTTTTTTCTTTTTAGACAGAGTCTCACTCTGTCACCCAGGCGCCATCTCGGCTCACTGCCACCTTCGCCTCCTGGGTTCAAGTGATTCTCGTACCTCAGCCTCTGGAATAGCTGGAACTACATGCATGCACCACCACACCCAGCTAATTTTTGTATTTTTAGTAGCGACAGGGTTTCACCATGTTGGCCAGGCTGCTCTCAAACTCCTGGCCTCAAGTCATCCACCTGCCTCAGCCTTCCAAAGTGCGGGGATTAGAGGCGTGAGGCACCACACCCGGCCTACTTTAAATTTTTTTTTTTTAAGTACTTTGCAGCCTGATGCAGTGGTTCACGCCTGTAATCCCAGCACTTCAGGAGGCCAAGGCAGGAGGAGTGCTTGACCCCAGAGTTTAAGAACAGCCTAGCACCATTGGGAGACTTCATCTCTATAAAAATTAAAAAAATTAGCCGAGTGTGATGGTGTATACCTGTAGTCTCAGCTACTTGGGAGGCCGAGGTGGGGGGTCACTTGGCCCCAGAGGGTTGAGGCTGCAGGCAGCCACTGCAGCCCAGCCTGGGTGAAAGAATGAAACCTTATCTCAAACAAAAAAAAAGTACTTTGCGTTCATGGATTTCACTGTACATTATAGTATAGCAATTAAGAACATGAATTCTGGATTCCGATTACCCAGGTTTGAATCTTGATTCTACTATTACAAAAAATATGATCTTGGGCAAGTTACTCAGTGTCCCTCCACCTCAGTTCTCCCTATGTAAATGAGTGATAGTACTACCTGCTTCATAGGATATACATGGAAATGGCTTAGCAGTCAATAAATATTGACTACTATTTTCATTATTAATTTGTGGTGCATGCCAAGGCATTATTTTACTTTAACTTGTGAAGTAAAAGTTGCCCAATATCTTATCATTTCAAATGTTGTATTCATCAGCCATAGATTTCTGACAATGGCAGATGAAACCAGACCAACTGCTGAGATTCCTCCATGAGAATGACAAATTAACAGAAGGAGATTCCAATAATACTACTACAGCGTTGGCCATTCTTACTGACAGACATTTCTTTCTCTTACTCTTTATGTCTTTTTTTTTTTTTAAGAGAATATTCTAGAATGGAGGCCTGGACTTACCATTCTCCTTCTTACAAGTTAAGAGAAGGCTGCCCCAGGGTGCCTTAGTGCCACCTGTTTCTCATCTATTGAGACTTTGATCCTGAGAATGGATTCATTTGAGCAGTTAGATAGCTCAGCACCGACACAGCTGACCGCACTTGGAAAGGAAGCAGAAGTTTTAAAGGGTGGCATGGTTTGCTTCATTACCAGACAAAAGCCAGCAGGATATTCAGGTGTACTGAGTTTTATGTACAAACTATACTATATTTTCAGAGCTTTGACCCTTGGAAAAACACAGTTAAAATGTTTTCCTCTCCATCTGACATTCATTTCCAGAACCACTGAAGTGAAAGGGTCTATTAGTTCAAGGCCAGATTTGAAAGCACATGAAAACTACATTCATGAGGTTAAGAAATGGCTTAATAATTAAGTTAAAACACTTGAAAGTGGGTCTAATTTCAGACAGGTCAGCTAACCATGCTAGAAGCAAATGAGGGTGTGTTTCTTCCTATTTTTCCTTCCACCCCCAAGGTACTGGCTCCCAAGCAGTTTTTTCTGTTCCTTTTTTTTTCTTATTAAACTTTATGTGAGACTAAATTCTTCATCGCTGCTAAGTTCATGTCACAAACAATTAAAACCATAGTACATTTAATATTTTATGCATTTTTCTTTCATTTTGTATCTTGTTAGTTTCTTTTACAGACTGGTTAGGACGTATTTGAGTTTCACAGTCTAGATACATAGCTTTTATTCTATGCTGCTGAGCTATATTTTATTGACCATTGCAGCTGAATTAGTATGACTGTCACTTCAAACTGTGTTTAGTGTGTTTACAATACCTTCCGTGTACCAATTTGAGTACCATCCAAAGTATCATCAGAGCAAGCTGATGCTAAACAATTAGCTTTCATTTCACTTGCATCACTAATTGTGCAATCACTGATGATAATTCTCTTCCTCCTGAGGGTTGTAGCTGGAGCATCGTGAGGGAAATTGCATGCATCAGGGAACTAATTGTGCCTTGATAATAATAATAGCTACCATTTAGTGAACCACTACTATGTGCTTGGTATTGAGGCTCTTTACTCGTATTACTTCAGTTTATTATTCTAGCCTGGCCTAGGGCAGCTAGAACACGATGAAGTTCCTTACATAGCTGTACACACCCACATAGAGGCATCATAGGATGGGACTGAGCAGGCATTTTCCCCACCTCTCCATCCTTTGTCCACGTTCAAGATAGGAGGCAGAAGGAGCAGTGACCCTAGGACAAAGACGTGGACCGGCTTCCCTAGCTAAGCGCTAAGGAAAAGAACCAGGCCCCCGAGCCTGAATTACTCACATATGCAACATGCAGGTAGCACCTGGCCTCTTATAATATGTTTCAGTGTTTGTTATCCAGGAACTGAATGAAATCTTAGAGATGGAAATAATGAATATGGGCTTGGTCTTTGAGAAGTTTTTGGTCTTGGCTGTTCCTCTGGTAATACTGCTAATCAATTGTGACCCTGGTAGGGAGGGATTGGTGTGAGGGAAGTGGTCTTGTATGGGTATGCTAGCTCACCTGTGCGACATAATTACTCCTGTGGTTAAAGTTTTATGGATGATTTTCCCAAATCTAAAAGGAATCCCTTAAGAGCAAAAGGGATTCTTTATCATGAAAGCATTGAATGGAAAAAAAGCCTCCTTAGGAGAACCAAAGATATATTTCAGCAGCAGCGGAACCTGAAAGGTCATCTAAGCCCAGCCACCTATCCCTGCAGGATGGGACTAGGGAAGTTCCAGAAGACCATGATTTCCTGTGATGATTTGAACCCAGGTGTTGGGAACCACTCTTCCACACTCACATTTTCACTGCACTATTTCCCCTTCACATGTCTTTACCTTTTCACTCAGTCAACAATTATCAATGACGAGTATGACACTGTATGCATCAAAGAACTAATTGTGCCTTGATAATATCTGTCTGTGTCAGGACTGTCTGCATCAGTCCTGGTTTATACGTGTTGTAATAGTATTAATAATATGCCCTTATTCCACTCCTCAAAGTATTCTAGTTTGGATGATAAATTATATGGTCATCCTATAAATTCCAAAAGTTGAGCCAGCGCTGTGTCAAGCACTGCTTGGGATACAGAAGTCGGAGATACCATCCTGCCCTCAAGGAGATAAAGTCTAGTTGGGAAGAGAAGATATGTGCTGCTGTGGTCTGAATGTTGGTGTCTTCCCAAAGTTCAGTGTTGAAACCTAATCACTCACGTGATGGTGTTAGGAGCTGGAGCCTTTGGGAGGTGGTTAGGTCATGAGGGCGGAGCCTTCATGATGAGGATTAGTACCTTTATACCATACTAATGAAGGCTCCAGAGAGCTGCCTTGACCCTTCCATTGTGTGAGGACACAGCAAGAAGACTCTGTCTATAAACTAGAAATCTGGCCCCCACCAGACACCAAATCTGCTGGCACCTTGATCTTAGATTTCCCAGCTTCTAAAACAGTGAGCAATAAATATCTGTTGTTTAAAAGCTACCCAGTTTATGGCATTTTGTTACAGTCACCGAAACGAACTAAGACAGTATGTACATATGAAACAAAATCTATAATATGTCAAATGTTAAATTGGTTGGCGTTAGATCATAAGAAGTTGGAAGATAGGAGATCTCTGATGACTTGAGGTATCAGGAAATGTATGGGTCAGGATTCTTTGCAGACAACAGAGAGCAGTTTAGTTAAACAGGAAGGAATGTATGAAAGGATGCTAGATGGCCCACAGAATTGTTAGAAGGGCCAGGGACCAGAATCTTTGCTGAGTTTTCCAGAAACAACACCCAGAACCACACAGGAGCTTCTGGTAAGAGGTGTCGCCTCTGCTCCACCTGCCCCAGCAAGGCAGAGGCCCCATGCCCCATCTGCTTCCTCATGAAGCTTCCCAATCAATGTCTCACATATATCACATCTGACTGTGGAACCCAAGTCTCACATTTACACCCTGGGGACAAAGGAGGTTGGAAAATCATTTTTGGCATCTGTAGTCATGGGGAACTGTCAATGTGGAGAGGGTTTTCAGACAACTTCTACTACAGAGAGTTTCATGGATATGGTAGGATTAGAACGGGACTTTGAAGGTGAGAAGAACTTAATCAGGCAAGTAAAGAAGGAAATTTTTCTCACTGTGAAAGGAACCAACGCAAAGTGACAGAATGCACAGACTAAGAAGTTGTGGGCAGTTGGAAGGCACAGGGAAATCACCTTTAGTATAAAGACTGGGACCTCTGGGTTTTGAAGTCAAATAGGATTTATACCTAAGACATTAGACAAGCACATATATTCGTCCAAGACAGGTTAGGCTGCGCTTCGGTAACAAATTAACCCTGAAATCTCAGGGCTAACATAACAGAGGTTTATTTCCTGCTCACACTGAGCATCTAAGATGTACCATTTAGTTTGTAGTTTAGAGTCAGGTAGTTGTCTGCTCCACACAGTCACTCAGGGACCCAAGTTGACTGCATGTCTCCATGGTAAGGAAAGACGATTGCTGGTGAACCAGGCTTTTTACTGCCTCAGCACAGGAGTGGCACATGGTATTTGTATTCATATTCATTGGCCAGAACATCCACATGGCCCTGTCTAACTACAAGAGTCTAGAAAATACCTACTTTTGTTTTAATAAGAAGGGTGAATACTAGAAGTTTCTATCATGCATGTGGGAATATTTTGTTTTGCTTTGTTTTTGAGACAGAATCTCATTCTGTCACCCAGGCTCTGGAGTGCAGTGGTGCAATCTTGGCTCACTTGTAGTCTCTACTTCCTGGGCTCAAGTGATCCTCCCACCTCAGCCTCCCAAGTAGCTGGGACTACAGACATGCGCCACTGTGCCTGGCTAATTTTTTTTTTTATTTTTTGTAGAGATGAGGCCTCATTATGTTACCCAGGCTGGTCTCAAACACCTGGGCTCAAGCAATGCTCCAGCCTCAGCCTCTTAGAGTGCTGGGATTACAGGTGTGAGCCTCCGTGCCTGGCTACGTGTGGGAAAGTTTTTGGGCATGAGCATAGTATAGTGAAAGTTTCTATATGAGGGAAAGCCCATGAAAGCAGGCCCCGCCTGACTGGTCTGCCCACGACTGGCTCCAGGCCCCAGTGCAGTGCCTGTTTCATGGTTATTGAATGAACTTGGCTCTCGGCAATATGCAGGGTGGAATGGATGGGTTCTCCACCAGAGGCAGGGAACCTACATGATAGGTTGAAATCCTCTGTTACTCCAGCTGATGAGGACATTAATATATTCTTCAATGGTTAAAAAAAAATCACAGTCAAGCCACTCAACCTACTCTTTGAAGTCATTTGACATCTTGATAAGCAGATTGCAAAAGCCCCTTTTTAAACTGATAGTAATCTTGCAAATGGAAATTCTTTTCATGGGAACTATGAGGATGAGTACTTTAGAGCAAGAGTTGCTTCTAACCATAAATTGTAGTTTCCTAGTTTCCCTTCTCACCTTCTAATGATGAAAGTGACAGCCTATTTCTCCTATGAGACTCAGAGTATGGATGTTGCATTGTACCTAAAATAATAGAACATTATTTTTAAATAAATAAAATAGAATATGTTCAAAGAAATAGAGTGTGTTTGTTTTCTAACATAGTTTATAATGTTTAAAATTTTTTTCATTATTTTTAAATTTTTATTATTTAGGGGGTACAAGCGCAGATTGCTTATATGCATGCAAGCAGTATTTTAAATTTAAAGGGCTTTGGGGAACCAAATTTTCTCCTGTCCCTCTCTCTCCTGAATGCAATTCTGTAAAATTATTGAGAAACAGAAATTTTCAATCCATATATCAAATCAGGTATCTAGGGCAGTTTTCTGATAGGAAGCCAACCTAAAAAATTAAGATGTAGCACCTTGCAAATTTGCCAACCCCTGAGAAGGAAATTCAAAAGGCAATAAAGGCAAAGAACCATCAGCCGACTTTATCAAGATCAGCATTTTCCCTTCCACAGGCCCCTGGCTCCCAGGGCTTCCTCCTTGAAAACATCCGTTTTGAAGGAATAGAGTAGCCCTTACGCACATCAGGTCAGACCGTGGGTTTGGCATTTTGGCTCTGTTCCTTACTAATTGTGATCACTGGTCACTTACCCTCTCTAGGTGTCTTTCCTCATCTATAAATTGGGAGGAATAGAGTCCATTTGATAGGATGGTTTTGATGTCGAAGTGAGATAAAGCTTGGGAAGCCCTGAACGCTGCCTGACACGTAGAAGTGATCAGTGAATATGTGATGTGGAGTGTGGAGTAGGGGGGCATGGTGATAGTGAAGATTTACTTGGGGCCTGGTTGATCAAGATACTAATAATATCTCGTTCATGAACATGGATGATGTTTTGCCCTAATCACCTATATGCCATGAGACGAGGAATTGGTCGTTGGTCTTTTTAAACATACAGTCTTTATAAGCAGCAATAGCATTTGTAAAGGATAGCTGCCTGAAATAAATTCTTTGTGTTTTTCAGTTCCCCCTTTTCACTGACTTTGAGTAGCTGTTTCTTTTGTTATCCTTCATGTGAGCACAGTTCCTCTGAACAATCACAAAGCGTCTATGGTGTAAGATAGTGGCATTCATTACAGGTCTTCTTCTCTTAAATATTCTTGTGGGAAGTGATTTTCCCTGCCGTGTACTATATTATCTGAAAATGAAACAATCTGCCTAACCAGTCTCCCTGTTTCTACCCTGAATATAAATCAGATTGTGTCTCTCTCCTCCTCAAAACCATCTAGTGCTCCATATGACTCAGAAATTCCATATATAGGCAACAGAAGGGAAACCAGGGACTCAGATACTTATATCCCAATAGTCATACCAGCATTATTCATAAATAACCCAAAGGTGGAAATAACCAAAGTATCTATCAACAGATGAATGGACAAACAAAATGTGGTATGTAGTAGAATGGAATTTTATTCAGCCATAGAAAGACATGAAGTTCTGACACATGCTACAGCATAGGCAAATCTGGAAACATGATGTGAAGCAAAATAAGCCACACCAGAAAGGGCAAATATTATATAATTCCACTTATGTGAAATATTGAGAATAGGCAAATTCATAGAGACAAACTAGGTTAAAGCTTACCAGGAGCTGGGCGTGGAGATGGGGAGTTCCTTAAGGGTTACAGAGTTTCTGCTTGGGGTGGTAACATTTTGGAAATAGTAGTAATGGTTGCACAACATGGTAAATATAATTAATGCCACTAAATTGTGTACTTAAAAATTGTTCAAATGTTATTTTATATATATATATATACATACCATATAAAAATTTTTATAAAAATCATCTAAGGTTTCCCAGCATGTTCAGAATGAAAGCCAGAGACCCTACAACAGCCTCAAGGATCAAGGTCCCATGCCTTGACCTCTCTCCCCTCGAGAACACTGGCCTCCATGCTGCTCCTTGAACATGAACACACGACGTCTGCTCCCTCAGGAGGGCCTTTCCAACTGCTGGTCCCTCTGCTTGGAATGCCCATCTCTTAGATGTCCCTGGTACATACTTCATTCAGGTCTCTGCTGAAGCACCAGCTTATCAGTGAGGTCACCCTGGGCAGTCGTCTATAAAACCCCAAGCCCTCACCATCCAACACAACCTAGTACTTCCTATTCTTACTCTACTCTATTTTCTCCATGGCACATTTTATCACCAGACATATTAAATATTTACATGTTTCTTTTGCCTCTAGTTACCAAAATTGAAGCCCCATGAATGCTGAGACTTTGCTTCATTCACCTTTGTGTCCTTAATGACTAGGATAGGGCCTGGCAGGGAGCAAATGCTCAGTAAACGTCTGTTGGATGAATGAATGAATGAATGAATGAATTTGTTCCGGAGATATATGTATACCCCTTACTGAAAAGGACTGCAAGACCAAAAAGCTGGTTATCCTAGATATGGGTTATCTTTTGCCATGATAAATGCCCTATGACAACCAACCACAGAACTGCAGTGGGGCTCAGCTGATCTCAGCCTGGCTCACTCACACATCTGCAGTGCACTGTAGGGTAGCTCAGCAGCTCTTCTAAGCTTGGTGGGGCTTCCTAAAATGTATGGAGGTTCAGCAGGCATTTGGTGGATCTAGATGGCCTCAACTGGGACTCTGTGGGTGAATCAGCCCTGCTCCGCATGCCTCATCCTTCAACTGGCTGACCTGAGCATGTTCCCATGGTAAAGGCAGAGGAATAGCAAACAGACATGCACAAGTGCTTTTCAAGCCTCTGCATGCATGGTGTTTGGTAGCATCCTGTTGGCCAAGTAAATCACATGGCCAAGACCAGGGACACACTACAGAGTTATGTGACAAGAAGATACAGATACAAGGAGGTATAAGGAATTGGGAATATTAATGTATTCAGTCTACCACACCCTATGAAATCTTGGTGTTTTTGCCTGTGATCTGCGCAACTTTCCTCCTTCTTTTCTATGTCCCCAGAAGAAATCACATTCAGTTTCAACCTGAGATCTAATCCTTTCAGCTCTACAACTCAGTGTCTTGTTTTTAGGTAGTGAGTTGTAGAGCTGGAAGGGTTGGATCTGGTAAAAAGAATCTGAAATCTAAACATTAATGGAAGCTAAGGGACCTTGTCATAGTCTTTTCTATGAGGAAATGTCAAGTGCTCTAGATATCCGGTGTTTTTCTCTGAGGTACAGTTGTACCCAGCAACTCAACAGTATCACCCTGGGGACCTGTGGTAGGCAGAATAATGCCCCCCACTTCACCCCCCAAAGGTGATCATGTCCTAATACCTAGAACCTGTGAATATGTTAGATTACATGACAGAGAGAATTAGGGTTGCATATGGAATTAAATTTGCTCATCAGCTGCCCTTAACATAAGGAGGGTATACTTGATTATCCAGATGGGCCCAGTGTAATCACAATGGTCCTTAAAAGCAAAAGAGAAAGGCAGGAGAATCAGAGGTCAGAGTGATAGGAATGCTGACTTCGAAGATGGAAGCAGGCTGTGAGCCTAGGGATGCAAGCTAGAAAAGGCAAGGCAATGGATTCTCCCCTACAGCCCTAGAAGGAGTCCACATCACACTTGATTTCAGTCCATTGAGACCCATCTGACTTCTGAGTTCCAGAACTAAAAAATGGTAAATTTGTATTGTTTTAAGCCATGCAGTTTATGGTAATTTGTTACCGCAGCAATTGGAAACTAATTGGGAACTTATCAGACTGATTTTATCCCATAGAATCCATGTAAAAAATGAGAAGGTGTATATTGGCAGGCTGGGCGTAGTGGCTCACTCCTGTATTCCCAGCATTTTGGGAGGCCAAAGTGGGAGGATCACTTGAGCCAAGGAGTTCAAGGCTGCAAGTGAGCTATAATTGCACCACTGCACTATAGCCTGGACCACAGAGAAAGATCCTGTCTCCAGAAAAAAAATAATAACAAGTGTGTATTAGCAACCAAGTGGCTGTTTATGTCCCATCTATTTTCCACATTGACCAATCATTTTAAGAAAGGTGTGGTGGATGGGTGGGGAACACCTAAGGCATTGACAGGCGGTAAAGGAAACGTGCTAATGGAGAAGAGGGAGGTTAGCGACTGGGGCCCATCTAAGAAAAGAAAGAGATTCTTAGGGGACTGCTTGGAGAGTTAATGTTTGCAGAAAGCCCACCCACAGGTCTTGAACCCCCATCCTGGACCACTTTTTCTTCCTTTGACCAACCCTTCCCCAACCCTCATCTCCAGCCCAAATCTTGCTAGAGCTTCTAACTTACATCACATCAGCTGTGATGAGGACTTGGTGTGGCCACTTATCTGCAATCATTTCTCTAGTCTGGGTGCCATACCTAGGAGTGGCATTGCTGGGTTGGCCAGAGTGTACAGCTCCCACCTTACCAGGTAATGCCCTCCTATCTCCCAAAGTGGCTATGTTAATTTCTGCCATTACCAGCAGCAGTGTCATAGTGTTCTGGATCCTCCACATTCTCACCCATACTTGATATTCTTCGTTTTTTTACTTTTTCCAACCTGGTATATGTAAGCTGGTATTTTTGTATTTTTAACTTGTATTTCTCTAATTACAAATGAGGTTGAGCATTTTTTAAAAAATATATTTATTGGTTTTATATATATATATACACACATACATATATATTCAGATTTTCTCTTCAGCAAAGAGTCTGTATAAAAAGTCTTTTGCCCATTTTCTTCTATTGGACGATACTTTTTCATTGATGTTTAGGATTTCTTTTTCTTTTTTTTTTTTGAGTCAGGGTCTTGCACTGTTGCCCAGGCTGGAGTGCAGTGATGTGATCATTAGCTCACTGCAGCCTTGAAATCCTGGCCTTAGGTGATCCTCCCACCTCAGCCTCCCAAGTAGCTGGGACTATAGGCATGCACCACCATACCCAGCTAAGTTTTATTTTTTATTTTTATTTATTTATTTTTTAAGATGGAGTATCACTCTGTCCCCCAGGCTGGAGTGCAATGACACAATCTCGGCTCACTGCAACCTCTGCCTCCCAGGTTCAAGCAATTCTCCTGCCTCAGCCTCCCAAGTAGCTGGGATTACAGGCGTGCACTAGCACGCCTGGCTAATTTTTATATTTTTAGTAGAGACAGGGTTTTGCCATGTTGGCCACAGTGGTCTCGAACTCCTGACCTCAAGTGATCCACCCACCTCGGCCTCCCAAAGTGCTGGGATTACAGGCGTGAGCCACCACATCTGGCTATTTTTGCAGAGATGGGAACTCGCTATGTTGCCCAGGTTGGTCTCAAACTCCTCGCCTCCAGCAGTTCTCCTACTTTGGCCTCCCAAAGTACTGGGACCACAGGCAAGAGGCACTGTGCCCAGCTGGGATTTCTTTATGTAGTCTAGAGTCAATTATATGTGAAGCAAGTGTCTCTTCCCAGTTTGCAGCTTGTTAACCTCTCTGGTTAGAAGTTTTGTTCTTTTGTTTAGAACTTTGTATATTTTTGTGATTTGTTGAAGAAGTATGTCCTCCCTACCTTGTGGTTAGAAAGGTTTTCCTCCCATATTGTCCTAAAGTTTTTCTAGCTTTTCCTTAGCCAGGTAAATATTTAATATACCTGAAATTGATTTTTAAACATGGTAGGTAGGGGTTAAATTTCATTGTTTTATCTGTGTATAAGCAACTGTTCCAGAAAACTTTATTGAAAGTCTGTCTTTCCTATTGGTCTTCAATGCCTCTGTTATGAATCAGATTTCTAAGTATGTGTGAATTGGTATCCAGCCCTCTACTTGGCAACTTTTTGTATTAGTTATCTGTTGCTGTGTAACAAATTACTTCAGAACTTAGAAACTTAAAACAACAAACATTTATTACCTCACAGTTTCTGTGGGTCAGAAATCTAGGTGCAGCTTCTCTGGGTGCCCGTGGCACAGTACTGCTCCTTCGGCTGCAGTCAGGCTGGCAGCCGGGGATGTGGCCTTAGCTGAAGGCCCAACTGGGGAGGATCTGCTTCTAAGCTCACTTATATGGTGATGGCAGGATTCAGTTTCTCATGAGTTGTTGCTTTAAGGTCTTAGTCCTTGGCTGGCTATTGGTCAGAGGCCTCCCTCCATTCCTTCTCCTGTGGACTTCTGCATAGTGCAGCTCACAGCATGGCAGCTGGCTTCCCTCAGAGCAAGCAAGCAAGCAGAGAGAGAGAGAGATGGAAGCTACAGTACTTTGTAACCTAATTTTGGAAGTGGCATCCATCATTTATGTTGAGCATTAGAAGCAAGTGAGTACATTCAGACCATAGCCAAGGGGAAGGGATTACATATGGGTGTGAATACCAGGAGGCGAGGCTCACTGGGGATCATCTTCAGGGCTGCCTACCATACTTATATAGTAACATAAGTAATTAAGTTTTTTAATATTAATCTAATTTTAAGTGCCTTTCCATAGGATAATAGTTTTTTACTTTTAAAAAACTATCTATATTCAAAATAGAAAGGGAGAATGGGCATGTCTTGGAACAGATTTTTGGAAGAAAGCATAATAGAACTTTGGGAGTGATAGGAAAATATGTAGAGATGTGATCTTTCTTCAGATGGTTGGGTTCAGTTTAGTGTAATTATAGTAAGTACAGTCATCTCTTGGTATCTGTGGGGGATTGGTTCCAGGACCCCCCATGGATACCAAAATTCATGGATGTTCAAATTCCTTATATAAAATGACATAGTTTTACATATAAACTACCCACATTTTCCCATGTATTATCTCTAGATGACTTTTGATATCTAATACAATGCCTACACATCTCTTCAGATTCATGGATTCAACATAGTATTCAGTGTGTGACAAATTCAAGTTTTGCTTTTTGGAATTTTGTGGAATTTTTCCCCCCTGAGTGTTTTCTATTTGCGGTCAGTTGAACTTATGGGTGTGGAACCCACAAATATGGAGGACCAATTGTATAAACCATGTAATTTTTCCTAACTAGTTGATCTGCATTTTCCAAGCTGCAAAACTATCATGGTGATATGTAGGAAACATTTCACATATTAGCTTCTCATTTATGAGATTCTTTGAGATAGAGGAAAGCACCTGCCATCTCCTTTATTCGTTTTATGCAGTTTATAGAGCTCAGTGATGCTAAAATCGTATTTCCAGTGTCATTGAAAATGATACTAAGAACAGGATGAGAGGGTTGTATTGTAATAACAGCTAACATCACACATGGCTTCTTTTTCATTTAAAATACAAACCAAACATCTGCCAACACACTTTCATGGTTACCTAGTTGGAAGGAAACCCTTAGGAACAATTATTTTGAGTTGAACTGATGACTTAAAGATGAAGTTTAATACGCCCAATTGTTATGTTTGTGAACATCCTGGCTCAGTGCTTCCTGTGTGCGCTGCATGGAATGAGAATGGTTTCAGGTGTGAGAGACTATTGAAAAGACTTCTTCATCAGTAAAGCATCTTGACCCAATTCACCTTTTATTTCTTCAACTTTGCCACACCTGTGGGGCAGCTTTTGTTCATACTGATGCTTATCTCCAGCCTCTAATGAGGAATAGATGAGTTCAGGTTTCTACTGCTATCATGAATGCTGGGATTACAGGCTTCATGGTTCTAAGTGTGCCTCTTGCTTCCTTTTTTATGTTAGAGCTTGTGCGTGCGTGCGTGCGTGTGTGTTTGCGAGCACATGTGCACTTGTCCATATATCTTAGGCTGATATTTAGTTAGCAGAAGAGACTTAAATGACAAGTTCTAGAATAATTTCCAAATTTCCAAACTTTGACCCAGTAAATAACTAACTTGTGTTTTCCTTATGTGTAGTTACTAAGAGAACCTTTTCTACATACCTCTCTTTGGAGAAAAAAATTTAAACAATGAGGAAGCAGTAAAGATGAATGTATCTCCAGCTAAAGTGCCAGATCTCTGATAGCATACCTTCTTGGCAGGGCTTACTTTGTGGCATTGGAGAAGTTATGTATAAACAAATGCCAGCGCACCACTGTTGGCAAAGGTTTCTATACTGTGTTATTAATTCTAGATCTGGTTCTTCTGTCCTACACCCTCCCCTTATTTTGGTAAATGTAACAAGCCAAAAATTAGGAAACTATTATAAGCTCATTTGAATGAATATTTGTTACTAAGCCGAAGATTAAGACAGCTAAAAATGAAGGTATTCAGATAGAAGCCCACAGCTGGAGTGTCGAGAATGCATTACAAAGCCTGAGGGGCCACCTTTGCTCATTCCTTCTTATGAAGGTCTGATGCAGCAGTTCCTGTTAGGGATGCTTACCTTAGGAGGTGCTTCCTGAAGTTTATACTGGGGAGATTAAAATATAATTGTGGGCCAGGCACGGTGGCTCATACCTGTAATCCCAGCACTTTGGGAGGCCGAGGTGGGTGGATCACCTGAGGCCAGGAGTTCAAGACCAGCCCAGACAACATGGTGAAACCCCATTTCTACTAAAAATACAAAAATTAGCTGGGCATGGTGGCACATGCCTGTAATCCCAGCTACTCAGGAGGCTGAAGCAGGAGAGTCACTTGAACCCAGGAGGCGGAGGTTGCAGTGAGCCAAGATCATACCACTGCACTCCAATCTAGGTGACAGAGCGAGACTCTATCTCAAAAAATAAAAATAAAATGTAATTGTGATAGAGATAGCTTATAATTTTGTATTCAATACCAGAATTTTTTTCATGGAGGGGAGACAAGGTCTTTCTCTGTCACCCAGGCTGGAGTGCAGTGGTGCCATCACAGCTCACTGCAGCCTCCACCTCCTGGGCTCAAGTGATCCTCCTACCTTAGCCTCCCGAGTAGCTGGGACTACAAGCACACACCACAATACCCAGCTAATTTTGTATTTTTTGTAGAGAGGGGGTTTCGCCATGTTGCCCAGGTTAGTGTAGAAGTCCTGGGCTCCAGCAGTCCACCCACCTTGGCCTCCCAAAATGCTGGGATTACAGGTGTGAGCCACCATGCCCAGCCAATTTCAAGATTCTTTTCTATATTATACTGTACTGCATAATGTATGTTTTAAGATTGTTTCCTTGCATTGGTCACATATTTGGTTTCAGTAGGTTTTCTGCAGAGCCCTTATGTTCAGGCTTGGTGGGGGGGAAAAAGCCTGTTCTAAACTCTAATTTATCCTGAGATCTGAGCTATCAAACAATTTTTTCTTCATCCCTGTTAGATTGCACTTCAAGCTCTAACAGTGCCTCTGAGCCATGAGAAAAATTTACACATAAGAAATGTTTTGAAGCCATTAAAATAAGTTCAGAGCTTAAGAGTTGCTTTCACATCTCTTGAGTCAGATGAAATGCGGGCTTACAGAGAGTAATAATTAGGTGATGGGCAGATGCCAAGCTTTGTTTTTTGATATGATTATCTCTATCTTTCATTTGGCACCGTTCAAGTCTGCGGGTTGGGCATTCTGAAAGAGAGGGATCACTGAGACCACACAGGGGCACATCAGATCTGTTCCTTTGGTGGACGTCAAGGCAGAATTACTCAGAATATAATCTGAAATGCATTTGATCATACAGTAGATAGTTTAATAATTTATGTTCAGACTTATTAGCAAAGCCTTGTGTTTACTCTGCTATCACCGAAATAAGATAAAAACCCATCCGTGATATTAAGATTAGAGAGTTTGCATGTGTGTGTATGTGTGTGTTCAAGTTTAAAATTTTTGTTCATAATTGTAATGACCTGATAGCAATTACACATTTGGGGTGAAAGGGGTAAGGGAAAAATTTCACATGAATAATGTCTGATGTAGAATTTCTCATTCCCAGAATTGAAACAGAAAGGCTGACAGTATTGTGCTCTAATTGCGCGACTGTGTGACAGAGGTCTTACAATGGAAATGTTCTTCCAAAAGAAATGGAAAGGAGCAATTAATTCCAACTTCAATTTGTTGATCCTGTTACATTCCAGTGTACCTATAATGCTGATGGACTATGCATACAACATTGTTTTAACTGACTTCAAGATAAAATACTGGCATTTTTGGTTTGGAGATAATTGGGTACAGCTACTTATATAATATTAAAGAGCCCCCAATTTGGGGAATGTCTAGAAGAATAAAGGAGAAAGATAGCTTGGCACCCTTAATCCCCTGTATGTCCTGGTATCTGGTAATAACATGAAGCCCAGGGACAGGGTTGTCTTGTCAATTCAAGGAAGGGAGCTGGCATGTGGAATGTGATTGCAGGGCCCTGGTAACACCTGCAGGTGTCAGGGACAGAAGAACTCATTTGGAGGCTGCACCGCAAGATGGGAAGACAGGTGGCAACTCTCTTACAGGGATATCTTTTATTTGAGCAGAACCAGACCAACTGTTCCTCATTAAAACACATTTTGCAACGTGTTCTCATGTGAGCGCATCAAGTGTGTGTGCATGTGTGTGTTCAGAGCATACTCAGCGATGTGCCATCTACAGGTCACAATTACAAAGTCGCAGCGTGGCTCAGAACTGCAAGACAGGTAGCGTGAAATGTCTCTGCATAACTTGCGGCTGACTTTTCTGGAATGGCCTCTGTAGGGAAACTCAAAATAACACCATTACCTCTGTGAGGTGCAGGGGCAAGTAAAATGGATAAAATCTATTTGGTGGGACTGTTGATCTTGATAGTCATTTTAATAACTATGCAGTGCCTTGCTCTTTCTCATTTATATGGAATTATCAATGTATCTCAGAAGTGTTGCTGTGGGGCTGTACTTAGTATGAGTAAAGCCAGGCCACTCATCTGCTTCACCATTTATACTATCAGAAATTTGGGCAAGTGACTTAAAGAGAGGGTTAACTCCTATTAGCTACTTCACTGAGTAGTTTGAAGGATTAGAGAGCACTTAGCGTCCTGCTGGGCACATGGTGAATGTTCTCTAAATACTCCTTCTACTTAGTATTTTCACATAGAGCCTATCCTCTGCCTTTCTCACTGAATCCTTGTGCTTCTGGTTCTCCAGCCAGGTACCATATTACAACTTATCACTATTTTGTATGAGAAGGAAGAGGACTTGGAAGAAAGGCCTCTAAACAACATGACTTCCTTCCATTGGAAGCCCAAGCCCATCCAGCCCCCAAGAAGAGAATACTTGTAACTAGGTGAAGAAATGACTATAGGAGGCAAAGGAATAAGTAGAAATGCAAATACCAATTCAGAAAACATTAACTGATCATCTCTTGGGTGCCCTTTCCCTCAGAGTCTTGTCTCTTGGGGCCAAAAGACCTGTGAGTAGGACACATCTGAAGGCCCTGGAGGCCTGTTTCCTCCCCATTTTCTTAGGAAGCAGCTAGCTCAGCAAGTCTGTTAGCTCAGCAGAAGGAAAAGGCCTTAGCAGAGGCTGAGCCTTGGAGGTTTGCTGTCCTCTTCCCCCAGGAAACTTCACGGTCAACCAGCCACACAGTCTCCAAGAGGCGCCCTATCCCTCTTTCCTTGTAAACGTGTAGAGAGCATCACACTTCTGTCAGAGTGTGTTCTCTTGGGCAGCTAGTTTAGCTCTGCCTGAACTGAGTACACTTTCTGGTGGGATGCAAGCTTGGGGGCTCACATATGTCAGGAGTGGCAGGCACAGTCATGTCCCCCACCCAAAGATGTCCTAATCACCTGAACCTCCAACGATGTTACCTTACATGGCAAAAGGAATTTTGCAGATGTGATTAAGATAAGGATCTTGAAATGAGAGGATTATTCTGGGTTATCTAAGTGGGTTCAATGTAAATCACAAAGGTCCTTATAAAAATAACCCTAGGATCACCTGAGGTCAAGAGTTTGAGACCAGCCTGACCAATATGGTGAAACCCCATCTCTACTAAAAATGCCAAAATTAGCCAGGCATGGTGACATGCGCTACTCGGGAGGCTGAAACAGGAGAATTGCCTGAACCCAGGAGGTGGAGGTTGGAGTGAGCCGAGATTGCGCCACTGTACTCCAGCCTGGGTGACAGAGTGAGACTCTGTCTCAAAATAATAAATAATAATAATAATAATAATAGTAACCCTATGCTACTGGCTTTGAAAATGGAAAAATAGGGCCACAGGCCAAGAGATGTAGGCAAATTGTAGAACCTGGAAAGGGCAAGGAATCAGATTCTTCCCTGGAGCCCCCAGAAGAATGCCTCCCAGCCAACACCTTGACATAGAACTTCTGACCTCCAGAATTGAAAGAGAATAAATGCATATTGCTTCATACCCTAGGTTTGTGGTGTTTTGTTAAAGTAGCAATAGAGAACTCATATAACATGCTGTTTCTCTGCTGGTAAGGTTTTTCCCTAGTAACCCTATTTCATATTTATACTATGTAGTATTGGTGATGTATGACTCCTTGTCCCATTTACTTGTCAGTCTAATAAGAAATGTAAGAATAGGTAAATGGCAGTTCATATGGAAGGGATATTTGCTCCTGTATAAAATGTGAATATATGGTAGTAAGTAACACGTAGCAATGGCAGTATGCATTCAGCTAACACTGGCCCCTCCTAGGTACCAGGTCCTGGGCATCTATTGGAGAGAAAGGCCACCCCTGCTCAGAAGGAGCAAGCTTAGGGTGATGCAGGAGCCAGGATCCAGCAGGGTGCTCACCACCGTTGACACGCGCCATGAGGAGGGCCGGCTGACAAGACGAGCAGGCCCACACGGGGTGGGCAGTGGTTGAGAGAGGTTTTCCTAAAGCAAGTCCTGTCTTAGTTGAGGCCTGAGCAAGCAGTAACTAGAGGAGGCAGGGGCGGGTGATGGTTTTAGTTCGGAGCTTTTCCAGAAGGTGCACTCCACCGGCTTTACCATCTCAGAGCCCAGGGAGTAAGAGGTGCTGACTTCACAATGGACGTAGCTTCTTCCTCATGGGTTAGTGCTTGTGAGAATATGCAAGGCAGGACGTTGTCATCTCAGTGTTGGTAGTAAGTGCTGTGGGAGGCTCTGGCCTTCTCTGTTTTTCAAGCCACACTCCTGTGATGTCACCGTCACAGCAGCCCTTATTGTGAACCTTCTGTATTCCAGGCACTCTGCCCCGCTGTGGGCACATTACTTCTATTCCTTCTGATAACTTCCTAAGGTAGATGGCCTTCCTCCTTCACAGAAAGGATAGCCAGGCTTAGAGAGTTTAAACTACCTGCCTAAGATCACATGGCTGTCTGAACCTGCGTTCAGTTTGGTCTGCCACAATTCAAAACCCATGCTCATTCATTATAGTGTGTGCCTCTTAATGGTATACATAAGGAACAAAAATAGCACGGGTCAATTCTATTTTAGAAGCAAATAAAATAATGACTTTGTAATTTACAAAAAGAATTTCTGAGGACATTTGCGTTTTTCATTAGAACCACAAAATACCATGGAATAAGTTAATCTGAATTGACATTTAAATGTTCAGGACACTTAATCTATATATATCTAATTTAATCCTCATAAAAACCCTATGATGCACAAATACTAGCAGTATCTCCATTTTACAGGTGAGGAAATGGAGGCAAAAAGAGGATAAAATTTGCCTGAGAATCCTCAGATGGAGCTGGGATTAGAGCCCAGAGCTCGAGGACTTACTGCTCCTAGAACCGGTTCCATCTGTGCCTTGTGGCGTGAAACATGCTCAAGTTAAAAGCATCTCTTTCCTTTCCCCAACAATACGTGCACAACTGCTAGAGACGAAGGAAATAGAGATAGACTGTTGTTATCATCCCAACTGTCTGTATTTATCTTTAACTGATTGAAATCTGATCCCTAAAGTTTCTGAACATGAAAGTTTTTTTTTTTTTTTGAAATTTTGGTATACATACTTGGTTCTGCTTTAACAGATTGATTACTTCGATAGGATTTGATAAGCTACACTTTTGAAAATTAGTAGATTATTTTTAAGAGTTAGCAAGTAAGTAGATTTAGAAATTAATCAAGGGAGCAGTGAGATATACAAGGGAAGACAAACCCATGTTAATCAAAGTTAACACAGAATGCACAATGGGAATTTTAGTGTGCCCCTTAGTCTATTATAACAGGATAAATAACTCCATTTAACAGATAAATAACGCCTTTTGCATAAGCAAAGGTCATATCCTGCCTTGTTTCAAATTTCTGTTTTTAAAAAAGCATTTCTGAGTAGAATTTGAGTTCTTAAAAATTGTCTGAGTTGATGTTCCAGCTTGTTTTTTTTTGTTGTTGCTGTTTTTGTTTTGTTTTGTTTTGTTTTTGAGATGATGGAGTCTCACTCTGTCACCCAGGCTGGAGTGCAGTGGTGCGATCTCGGCTCACTGCAAGCTTCGCCTCCTGGGTTCACACCATTCTCCCGCCTCAGCCTCCTGAGTAGCTGGGACTACAGGCTCCCGCCACCACGCCTGGCTCATTTTTTGTATTTTTAATAGAGACGGGGTTTCACCATGTTAGCCAGGATGGTCTCATCTCCTGACCTCGTGATCCGCCTCGGCCTCCCAAAGTGCTGGGATTATAGGCGTGAGCCACCGCACCCAGCCCCAGTTTGTTTTAATAAGCAATAACATTATTCGAATTTGGTGTATGATACTTTGAGCGATGCAGATATGTATTGAATTTCAGGAATTGACAATCTTGATAAGGTTTTAAAGGTTTAGGGAAGGTCTGAGCCTCCGTTTACTTTCTAGAACTACGCTTGTCATGTGTGTGTCGACTTTTTCTATCGGCTGTTTATAATCACTTCGCCTATAAGCACTTTTTATTACATTATTTTCTATTCATGATCCCTGCTTTCAACTGCTATGGTTGTACATTTACATGTTTGAGCATCTTGGACTTTATGAGAAAGATCTCATATTTCCCATATTTCTAAACTACTTTTTCTTAAGTATCTCAGTGGTAGTGACAATTGAAATGTACAAAGCTAGCTGGCTACTGATTATTACTCTGTCATCTGAGAAACTTTTTAAATATTATGTTTAAAAATAGTATCATCAAAATCCTTTTATCAAGATCTTGATTTGGTAAAAGGTGAAAATAATAAAAGGGCACAGCGCAATAGAGACAGGATGCATTTACCCTCTCCTGCTCCGCGGTCACGCTCCCGCCTTGATCCTCAAGAGAGTGGCAAATCTTGTGGCTGCATATGCATGCTTCTGCTTCTCTGCAGGATGCAGGGTGCAGACTTGTCCAGCAGGCACAGGAGGAAAGCTCAGCACCAAAATACCTTTTATGAATCAGTTATGTTCAAATGTGTTAAACATCTGAGGGGTGGAGAGAAAAAAGGATGCCCGAGGAAGAATGACTAAACTTAACATGACCACAAATAATCCTCTCCGGTAGTTTAATAGGTAACTTTATTTTGAACAAAATTTTATGACAGATGAGTTGAAAGGAGAAGAAATTTTCCGGAATTGTCATCTGAAGTCAAAGAGTTTTGCTTTTATTTTAACCCAGGCCAAGAAGGCGCAGTACCCGCACTGCTTTGTGAAACAAAAAACAAAACGTGTTATCAACCCAACTAAATGCTTAAGATTTTAAGACTCACCTAGTCCTTCCCCAGGTGAGCCTGACACCTGGCCTGGCACCACTAATCATGGCACAGGTTCAGAACCAAGGTCAAGCATTCTGAACGGGGGATAGGGAAAAGGGTGGATTTTCCCTGAAGCTCGTGTAGCCAGTTTCAGGGTCTCTCAATTTGAGGGGCCCCTTCCAAGACCCTGTACCTAATTTTGTGTTCATTATTTTTTTCTTAAAGAGAAGGTTTCAGGACCCACAAAATCTGGGTCCACTCCTGGGTGAAGGTATCTGTGAACCTCCTGAAGACAGAGTGTGAGCGAGGCTGTGTGGATATGTAAATGTGCTTCCATATTTTTCTGGAAGGGTCTGTATAGTCTTCTCAAAGCCATCTATGACTTACAAAGGTTAAAGAACTCAGGCCTCGGAGAAATTAATCAACCTCTTAATTCTGGTCTTATAACACCACACTTATAAAGTGATGGTTTAATTGCTAGAGGCAACAATTTGTGACTCAAGTAGAATAGCTTCCTGAATGTATCGCAGGACACATTGATCACCAGAGACATAGATGAGAATGTTCTTGATGGTTGCTCATCTCATTGGAATACACACTCTCATATTATTCATTCGATCAGTCATTCATTCATTCATTCCTAAACACTTACTGAGTACCTGCTCTGTGACTGCAGCCTGCTAGGTCCCAAGATTTCAGAGATGAATTAGGCAGACTCGCTGCTTTTGAGGAACTCACATAGTTCCTATCAATTCAGCTGAAGGACTCTGCATTCTTTCTCCAGGTTCCCACATATACGTGAGTGCTGTCCTTGAGACCTTGAGGCTATTTTAAATTGAAATGGAAGCTCTTCAGCATAAACCTCACTCCAAAATATTACGCAAAAAGCCACCCTCATAAGAGAGCTGTCTCCTGGGGACGGGGACAGGTCTTCGTGCACCACTGAGCTCCGGCTCTTGCCTCCCCCTGCCATGGGAAGGACGGTCCCATTCTGTCCATCTGTGTGCTTCCTTATGAAAGACTCAGAGTGCAGGGAGACCAGCAGGATATCGGCCCAGATACCTGAGGAGTGCAGCAGTAAATAATGCTTCGACTGTCATTATGGTTGAGAGACTTTTCCTTGTGGCTAACAGCTGTGTTAATTCTGCTGTTAGCCTTCTACAGACAGAGCAAGAATTCTTCCCACACAATCACATATAAATAGGAGCCTGTGGAAACTGGGCTGTAGAAGTTGTTTTCATTTCCCCATTCCTATTCTTTGTGTCTTGCATTACCCAATCCTTTGAATTCAAATCCTATTGATTCTACATCAAAAGTCTGTTGTTCCCTCTGCCGTCATCCTGATTGATAGAGGTCCTCATTATCTCCCATTTCATCTGTTGCTACAACTTACCACTGGATTTTCTACCCCATTCTCCTGCCTCCCTTCAGTCCGCCCCACACATTCCTGTTCGTGTTACCTTCTGCAAAGCACCATTCCAGTGTCTCTCCTGTGCATGCTGAGATGCAGCTTCCCAAACAGAAGCCAAAGAGGCACCAGCCAAAGAGGTGCTAGAGAGCTTGGAAGGGAAGACTGAGCAAAGTACCATGGTTGTTCCAAGATACTTTGTGCTTCTGTGGATTTCCTGTCCTGTCCTGCACCGCCTCTGGGCTGCCCCTCCGCCCTACCATTTTTCCTTCCATCCAGCATTTCTCATCTGCCCCTTCCACACCCCTCCTTCCATCTCTCAAAATGTTATTCAGGTTTCAACAGGGGAGTCCCGTGTTATTGGGGGAGGCACCGATTCTGAAGCAGGCACACGAGGTGAAAATATCATAAATTGCGCTTCGAAACTAGAGCCACCCTGAGAATAGCCAGGTGCTCCTCTCTCCGCTTCCCTGGACACCAGCTAAGAAGCCGGTGAACAGAAACCACTGAGAAAAGCAGCACAGTCAGGTCCCCAGCTTCTCAGCTCTGCCCAAGCAGGGTTTCCCAACCTGTTCTCCATCTGGCATGAAGAGAAAATGATAGTATTTGTATGGCACACAAGGTACTTTGAGGGGACTGAGTGTGGGGTCATGTGGGGTGGGTCACTCTTGGCGCAGCCCTCCTGTGGCAGCAGCCCAGCTGGGAATCTTTGTCCTAGGGATGTGTTTGCTGAATCAAGTGGCTTCCATGGTTGTTGGTTTGTTTGTTTGTTTTTGAGACAGGGTCTCACTCTGTTGCCCAGGCTGGAGTGCAGCAGCACAATCTTGGCTCACTGTAGCCTTCGCCTTCCAGGTTCCAGCAATTCTCCTGCCTCAGCCTCCAGAGTAGCTGGGACTACCGGCACCTGCCACCACACCCAGCTAATTTTTATATTTTTAGTGGAGACGGGGTTTCACCATGTTGGCCAGGCTGGTCTCAAACCTCTGACCTCAAGTGATCAGCCTGCCTTGGCCTCCCAAAAAGTGCTGGGATTACAGGCGTGAGCCACCACACCTAGCCCATGGTGTTTCTTTGTCATTCCTCCATTGCTGAGAAGATATGGTTGCATCTCTCTAGGAGTTAAATATGTCTGTGGTATGACTCCACTTTACACAGATTCTACCCTTCATGAATTCTGCCTTGATTTTCTATAAACACGGCCCGTCTTTCTCATACAGTTTATGTGTAGTCTGGAGTCATGAACTTGGCCTGGCCCTTCAAGGAAAGGAACTGACTCATTCATACCTACCTTGGGGCCACCTGGCCCATGGTGGGTGTTCAAACGTGTCTCTGTTGAAGGAGTACATAAAAGGCGGCACCTTCTGGAACCCATTACTTGATTGATATCACAACAGGGCTTTCTCTGCATCTAAAAATAATTTTTTCCTCTGTTTCTCTCTTTATAGGACTTCAGAAATGGGCTTGGGAACCAGCTGAGTTCAGGATCCCACACCTCTGCTGCATCTCAGTGTAACTCAGCGAGTTCCAGAATGGTGCTGCCCATGCCAAGGCTACATCAAGACTGTGCGCTGAGGATGTCTGTGGGCTTGGCTCTGCTGGGTCTTCTTTTTGCTTTTTTTGTCAAGGTCTATAATTAGAATACAACGAATGGAAACATCTATAAAGAAGAATACATTTCTAATTAAAATCTTCAATGAACAGGAAAGCAACATCTCCATTCTCCAAGGGCAATAATTTGTACTGGTCATGCTGCCTCCTTCTCAGCCACTCTTCTTAATGAGGCTCCCCCTGTCTCACATTGAGTTGGGCCCATTGGTTATTTGACCTAAAACCTAATCACGGCTACCATAGCACATCCTTCAAATTAAACTGCTTTTGGTTTACTTTTAGCAAGAAATGCAAGCGGTTGCATTTTTTCTGTTTGTTTCAATCTCCAATCTTTAAGTCAGAACCTAATTGTACAGTGGCTCTGGCCATCTTTTCCTCATGTGGAAGAATTTTCTATCTATCTTTAATAAACTTTTTCTTTCTTTTTTTTTCCAGATGGAGTTTCGCTCTTGTCGCCCAGGCTGGAGTGGTGCAGTGGCACGATCTCAGGTCACTGCAACCTCTGCCTCCTGGGTTCAAACGATTCTCCTGCCTCAGCCTCCCAAGTAGCTGGGATTACAGGCATGCGCCACCAAGCCCAGACAATTTTTTTGTGTTTTTAGTAGAGACGGAGTTTCACCATGTTGGCCAGGCTAGTCTCGAACTCCTGACCTCAAGTGATCTGCCCGCCTCGGCCTCCCAAAGTGCTAGGATTACAGGCGTGAGCCACTGCGCCCAGCCTCTTTAATAAACATTTTTAAGTGCATCTTCCCCTTCAGGCTTTGTTTGGAGTCCCCGTGCTACAAACATTGTATTTTTCACAGCAGATGTGTTCCTGAAAAGTGTATAGAAACCTGTTCTGGGAACCTGAATGCTTTTGGAATGCACGGGGAGAGTCTGCCAGCTAAAGGACTCCTGGCAACATTCTGTGAAATATGAAACTGGAAAACTGGATTTGTCGAAAACGAATTGTGCCCATTTTCTCACATTTTTGATCCATTAGATTTTTGTTGTTGTTGTTGTTGTTTTGTGTTTTTTTTGTGTGAGTCAAGATCTCACTCTGTCACCCTGGCTGGAGTGCAATGGCACTATCTTGGCTCACTGCAGCCTCGACCTCCTGGACTCAAGCAGTCCTCCTACCTCAGCCTCCCTAATAGCCAGGACTACAGGCATATACCACCATGCCCAACTAATTTTTTAGTTTTTTGTAGAGATGAGTGTCACTATGTTGCCCAGGCTTGCCTGGAACTCCTAGCCTCAAGCAGTCTTCTTGCCTCAGCCTCCCAAAGTGCTGGGATTACAGGCGTGAGCCACTCCACCCAGCCCAGATTAAATGTTTTTATTTCTACCTGCCATCATTGGTCTTTACTAAGTGAAGTGACTTCTTTCTTTAACAATAAATGGAATTGGTATACTAAGCAAATCCTATGTTTTTGAGAATTTATTTGGATTGCATAGGTACAGGAAAACCAGGTACCGTGTAGTTACCATAGGATATTTTCCATCTCGAAACCCATACCCCTCTTCAGCTCTTACATTTAACTCAAAATGTTTGTGTTTTGTGTGTCTTTTAAGGAACCCAAATTAAAATTCAGTCATGTCCTAGTTGGTAAATTATAAAATATATATGCTTTTAGTGTTGTTAGTACATTTCTCCTGGAACTGGTATGTGCTTCTAAGAGGTGCTCACATTTGGAATGCAAAAATCCGCCTGTGCTGCTTCTAGTCCTGCAGTGAAACATCCACTTGGGAGCACCCCTCACTTCTTAGCAGGAATGAGGAGAAGAGGACAAGAACCTGCCATGTGCCTCCCTTCTTGAGCTCTACGCAGTCATTTCTTTGTTAATAAACAGTGGGTTCCAGTGTGGTGCTCATTTAACAAAAACCTAGCAGAGATAAAAATGCCATCCAAAGCCTAGAGTTGCACTAGATCAGACATAGAGAAAGCTTTACACCTGTAACTGATTGGAGACAAAAAGGATTTTTTCGACCTCCCTTTTCTCTTTCCCTACTCTTTTCCTCACTCCCTCGTCTGTTTATTTCCTCCCTTCTAGCTCTATGCTGTCCTCTCCTTTTTTCATTTTTTTCTTCCTATAAGAGAATGATACACCCAGTCATCCAAATTCCCCCCCTGCTGCCCTCACCTACCATGGCGTGGATCCTCAAGGATCGTTTCAGCTGTACAGGATTCTCCCTACTTCCTGCCGTGACTGTTACTTACCCTCAGTTTGGCTGCAGCTTCACTCTGCTGTTTGACCCAGAAAGGGACCAAGGTCACTGCCTGCAGCAGACGCTGGACCTTCATGAAATCAGTCTCCATACTGGTGACCAATTGGTGAGAGGGGTAGCAGTGTTCTGGAAATCCAGGGTTTTTCTTCCCCCTATGACCTCCATCTATAGGGAGGGGAAGGGAGAGAGCAGAAAAGGATGCAGTGCAAGTTAAAAACAGTTTTCTTAAGCACTGGACTCTGAATGGGGCTGAGTCTGGGAACCACGGGAGCAAGTGTGATCATCAGTAGAGTTGTTACTTTTCCAGCCTGTCTCCTTCCTGCCCACAGTGCAACTGCACTTCTCCCGCCCCTTTGAAGTTAGGCGTGAAATGTGAAATGTGAGCAGAAGGGTCACGTCCTTCTTCGGGGCAGACATGTTCAGAGCTGGTGTACAGTTTGCTGTGTGCTCTTCCCACTGCTGTGGTGATCCTGGACCCATATGTCAGAATGACGCCTCCCCGACCCTGGGTCCCTGAGTTAGTACAGTTGAGTAGGGCTCCTGGCCAGCATGTGCTACATAGGCATCAGGAACCAGAAATATATTTTGGTTGTGTTAAGCCACCGGCATCTGGGGGTCGTAGCCATAGCATACATAACCTGATTTATACAAAGTGTCAGCCGTGATAGGATGCTTGACCCGCAGATTGTAAATGTAATTGTTATGTTTTCTTTGTATGCTTTTGTATGCTTTGCTTTAGTATCAAGGTGTGTGTGTGTGTGTGTGTGTGTGTGTGTGTGTGTGTGTGTGTGTACTTCTCTGCTGAGAAGGAAACCTATGAAGTGATCTTTTCAATGCTTTGGCCAATTTTTTTCTTAAACTCTTTATTAGAATAAAACATACATATGAAATGGACATAAATCATAGGGCTACAGGGATTTTTAAAAACTGAGCAAGCATTGTAGCCAGCACCAGGAGGCTCCCCATGTACCCTCCTAGCCATTAAGTCTGCCCCGCAAGGAGTAACCAGTATCCTTATTTCTAACATTACAGATTGATTTGCCTGATTCTAAACTTTCTATAAGTGGAATCATGTAGTATGCACTATTTCATGTCTACCTTCTTTTGTTCTACAGTGATTGTGAGACACATCCAGATTATTGTGTGAGCAGTAATTATTTCACGTTCATTGCTGAATAGTATTTCAGTGTATGAGTACACCACATTGTCTTTGTTCATTCTACATTTGAGTTTTTTCCAATGTTTTGTCTATTATGAATAATGCTGCTATAAACACACTTTGTTAAGCGTTTATGTGATGATGTGAGGAGTACATGTCTAGGGGTGGAATTGCTGGGTCATAGCATTTGCATATGTTCAGCTTAGATACTGCTAAATGGTTTTCTGAAGTGGTTGTACCAATTTACATCCCCACCAGCAGTTGACATGAGTTCTGTCATTCTCCCACTATTTTTTCTCTTTGGACCTTAGATATTCTTCAGCAGACCTTGTCTCTGCTGTCTCCCTTCCACAAGTCATTCCTATTTTAATAGTAATGATAATATCGACAACCATTAACTGTCTAGTCCTTAAATGAAATGCACTGGATGTTATACTTTGCACTTAACAGGTGTTAATCAGTCCTGAAGAAAAAATTTTGAGATACGTATTGTTATTCCCGTCATACTGAGAAGAAAATCTAAAACTTAAAAGACTAAGTAACTTGTGCAAGAGGCACAGAGCTCTTAAGTTTAGAGGCAGGGCTGGTACACAGCCTGACTCCAAAGCATATACTCCTCTTCTGTAAACTCCTCCTGCTCCTCTGTCCCATCTTTGACTTAAACTTGACCTGTGCCAACAGATACACATTTAGGATCAATCCTGTGGATGCCTGAGCTTGGGGGGCTTCAGCCTTTCAGTCTGTGTTGTCCTGCTCCAAAAATGTGCATGGTACTTGACATACTTTTTAAATAAAGATTTACTAATCAAGCTTTTTTCTTTGCCCTGCCCCCTCCTTCCTTCCTTCCTTCTTTCTTTCCCTCCTTTCTATTGTCCCTGCTTCATCTTATCATCCCTGCTTCCTTTCTTATCATCCCAGCATGAGATAGTCAGTTTGAGATGTAAAGAATTCTTGGGTTAAAACTTTGCTTTGTTGCTGGGAAAATGTGTCTAAACATCAGATTTCCATATGTCATTCAGTCAAAACATATACTACTTCTACTGACTTCACTCCAGGTTGAAAATTTCAGTGTATATTGTAAGATGTCATGGAGGGAGAATTAGAGTTACAAATCAAGCTTCAAGAGGGTTTGTCATCATAAAACAAACATAGGGAAAAAATGAAGAGAGAGAGGGAGGGAAGAGAAGAAAGGAGGGGAGAGAAAAGGAAGAAAAAGAAAAGGAGAAAAGATTCTTAAGGCTTGCAGCAACAACAAAAAAGGTAATCATATGAGATGATGGGTATGGTAATTCACTTGACTGTAGCCACCATTTTGCTGTGTATATGTGTATCAATACATGTTCACCTTAAATACTCACAATAAAAAATGAATATGTACGTTTTCTAAAAGGTTTGCTGGTCCCCCCAGGCACCCCAGGATGCAGCGGCACATTCACAGGAGCACCCTGGGATTCTTTAAATTTTTGGAGGGAACACAGCAACATCTGTCAGATACCAGGCCAACTACCAGCTCAAAATAGTTCACAGTTTTCAACGTTACATTTCACAAATTTTGATGACACCATGTCTTTATAAAACTGGATTTTCAGCAATTGCTGTGATAAAAAGCAAGTATCAAGTGAAAATCAATGTGGAACAAGAAGTGAAAATTGTGATCATAGTCCAAGGTTTGAGAAGGGGTGCTGTACCCAACAGATGCACAGCTGCCATTAATAAGTAATATTAATATGAAATAAAATATTAATTTTTTATCTAAGTTACATGTATTATTTTTTCAAATGGTTCTCATAAGGTAGTAGGATATAAATGCTTATTCACTTGTCAGGATTACCTATTTAAACAGAAGGTTAGCTGCTGCTTTTGGCCTAGGGGTACAAAGAGTCAAGAAAGTTTGAAAACCTCTGCTCTATGATACAACCTAATTTAAAGGATCCACGTCAAACTTATAATCTGGAGTCCTAATCACTTCTCAAAATATCTTCCCCTTACTTTAAAGTTAGATTATCCATAGCATGTGTTTGATAAATTTACACTGGGCTTGCCGTTGAGTTTGATTTTTATGATGTTGAAACTGTAAAGGAGTTAACAATCAGAATCACCTGGATTCAGATCTCAGTTGTTTCCAATACAAATTTGAGGCAGAAAATATAAGGAAAGACCATGAGATTTTTGACATCAGCAAAACTTTAAATTCCAGCCAGACCACTTTTTCTTTTTGAGCCACATCTCTAAAACAGGAACAAGATTCCATTGTGGATCATTGAAAGATAAGTGAACTCATGCATATAAAATACTGTATTCTTGACACATGACATTTCCTCCTCTTTTTTGATTACTGTAGCCACTTAAAGGTGAAAAATACCTTTATAAATAAAGTTAGGTGTTTTAAATTCTGATACCAACACATGACCACCCAAAAGATTTATATATGGAATAAAAAGATTCCTACCTTGAGAGAGATAAAGTCTGATTCTGACAAATGCAGCAAAGGAAGAAAAATTCAAAGGCAATGGACTGCAGCTGTATTTGAGGAGATCAAATTAATGAATAGTGTGGAGCACAGATTTGGGTGGCCAATCTAAGATCAAGAAGGAGATTTTCCATGGCCAAAGATGAAAAGAGCAACCAGATTAATAGGGAGGCCTAGAAGTCATGCCCTCCCCCATCCTGCTTTGAGACTAAAAGGAAATGCAGACACTATTATTCTTGATTAGTTTTCTGTCAATTATTTTCTCCCAGTACTGTTTCCTAGAGTTCTATGGCCAAAATATCTCAACGGTGTAGAAGTTGAAGCAAAGGATTTCACCTGGTGTCTCATGATCTTCCTAGCTTCTGGGTATGTGAATACATTTATGAGCACTAATGATGCAAGTTCTCAGGAAAAAAAAAAAAGCAGGGGGATGGAGGAGAACCACCTTGGGTCAAGGTAAAGGAAAACTTGGAGTTCAGAAAAACCTAAAGAAGTATGAGTTTTTAACTCCGAGGTTTATCTAATCTGCTTTTAATATGCCCAATTAATCACAAAACAATAGATGTTATACTAGACAGTCTGATTCCAAAGCCCAATGCCTGCTTTCACCACTGCTGTTTACATTGTACTGGGAGTTCTAGTGAGAACTATTAGACAACAAAAAGAAGTAAAGGGCATCAAATTGGAAAGGAGGAGGTAACACTATCTCTATTTGCAGATTACATGATCATATGTATAAAGCATCCCAAAGAAGCCACAGGAAAGCAACTAGAGCTAATAAATGAATTTAGCAAAGTTACAGACTATAAGACCAATGCAAAAAAAGAAATTCATTTGTGTTTTTTTACACTAGCAATGAACAATCCGAAAAGGAAATTGAGAAAGCAGTTCCATCTACAATAGCAGCTAAACAAATTAAACACTTAGGAATATATCTAACTAAGGAGGTAAAAGATTTGTATGCTGAAAACTAAAAATCATTGCTGAAAGAAATTTATGAATATCTGAAAAATGGAAAGGTATCGTATGTTCATTAATAGGAAAACTTAGCATTAAGATGTTAATACTACCCAAAGTGAGCTACAGATTAAACACACTCTCTATCAAAATTCTAACAGCCTGTTTTACCAAAATGGAAAAGCCAACCCTCAAACTCATATGGAATCACAGGCAACCCCAAATAGCTAAAACAATCTCTAAAAAGTAGACTAAAACTGGAGGACTCATGTTTTCCAACTTCAAAACTTCCAACAAAGCTACAGTAACTACTACTGTGATACCTGCTTAAGGACAGACATAGAGACCAAAGGACTAGAGTAGAAAGCCCAGAAATAAATTCTCACATATGTAATCAATTGATTTTCAACAAGGGCGCCAACACCATTAAATAGAGAAAGGACAGTATTTTCGACAAATGCTGTGGGGAAAACTGGATATCCATGTGCAAAAGAATAAAGTTGGACTTCACCTTATACCATGTACAAAAATTACCTCAAAATGGATCAAATACTTAAACTTGAGTTAAAATTATAAAACTCATTAGAAAACATTAGGGAAAATCTTCATGACATTGGATTTGGCAATGATGTCATAAATATGACACCAAAAGTACAGGCAACAAAAAAATGGACTTCATCAAAATTAATAACTTTTGTGCATCAAAGAACATTATCAAGAAGGCAAAAGACAACCTACAGAATGGGTGAAAATGTAAATCATATATCTGAGAAGGGATTAACATCCAAGGTAATTCCTACAACTCAACAACAACTACAACAAATCACAAACACCCTAATTCAAAAATAAGTAAAGGATTTGAATAGGTATTTTTCCAAAGAAGATATACAAATGGCTAATAAACACATAAAAAGATGCTCAACATCATTCATCACTGGGGAATTGCAAATTAAAATTATGAGATATTATCTCACCCATTAGGAGACTGCTATTTAAAAAAATAGAAAATGGTAGCTCTGTTTAAGTTCTTTGAGAAATCTCCAAACTGTTTTCCACAATGGCTGAACTAATTTACATCCCCACCAACCAGAGTATAAGTTTTCTCTATGTTCTTTACAGTCTTGCCAGCATCTGTTGTGTTTTTTTTTGACTTTTTAATAATACCTATTCTGACTGGTATGAGATGGTATCTCACTGTGGTTTTGATTTGCATTTCTCTGACAGTGATGAGCATTTTCTCATGTGTTTGTTGGTCTCTTGTGTGTCTTTTTTTGAGAAGTGTCTGTTCATGTACTTTGCCCATTTTTTAACAGTTTTGGGGTTTTGCCTGTTGATTTAAGTTCCTTATAGATTCTGAATATTAGACCTTTGTCAGAAATATAGTTTGCAAATATTTTTCTCCCATTCTGTAGGTTGTCTGTTTACTCTGTTGATAGTTTCTTTTGCTGTACAGAAGCTCTTTAGTTTAATTAGGTCTCACTTGTCAATTTTTGTTTTTGTTGCAATTGCTTTTGAGGACTTAGCTAAAAATTCTTTGTCAAGGCCAATGTGAAGAAAAATATTTCCTAGGTTTTCTTCTAAGCTTTTTGTAGTTTGACGTCTTACATTTAAATCTTTAATCTATCTTGAGTTCATTTTTGTGTATGGTGAAAGAGAGGGGTCCAGTTTCATTCTTCTGCATACGGTTAGCCAGTTATCCCAGCTGAATTTATTAAAAAGAGATTCATTTCCCTAATGTTTGTTTTTATCTGTTTTGTCAAAGATCAGATGGTTATAAGTGGGTGGCTTTATTTCTGAATTTTCTGTTCCATTGGTCTATGTGTCTGTTTTTGAACTAGTACCATGTTGTTTTGATTACTGTAGCCTTGTAGTATAGTTTGAAGTCGGGTAGTGTGATGCCTCTAGCTTTGTTCTTTTCACTTAGGATTGCTTTGGCTATTTGGGCTCCTTTCTGTTTTCATATGAATTTGGGTATATACCCAAAGGAAAATAAATCATTCTACCAAAAAGACACATGCACTTGCATGTTCACCATGCTATTCACAATAGCAAAGACATGAAATCAACCTAGGTGCACATCAGTGGTGAACTGGATAAAGAGCATGCGGTACATATACACCATGGAATACTACATAGCCATAAAAAGAAAGGAAATCATATCCTTTGCAGCAACATAGATTGCAGCTGGAGGCCACAATCCTAAATGAATTAATGCAGGAACCCAGAAAACTAAATACCACATGTTCTCACTTATAAGTGGGAGCTAAACATTGAGCACACATGGACATAAATATGGGAAGAATAAATACTTCAGACTACTACGGGGGAAGGGAGGGAAGGGTCATGAGTTGAAAAATTACCTATTGGGTACTAGGCTCACTATCTGGGTGATAGGATCCATACCCCAAACCTCAGCATCATGCAATATACCCATGTTACAAACTAGCACATGTACCCCCTATATCTAAAATAAATTTTGAATTAAAAAAAACAGAAAATAACAAATGCTAGTGAAGATGTAGAGAAGTTGAAACCCTTAAACATTTTCTGTGGAAACATAAAATGATGCAACCACTGTGGAAAATAGTGGTGCCTCAAAATTTAAATCGAGAACTACCATATGACCCAGATATTCCACTCCTAACTATACATGCAAAGGAATTGAAAGCTTTAACTCAAACCGATGTGTGTTTACCAATGTTTATAGCAACATTATTCACAATAGCCAAAAGGTAGGAACACCCCAACAGTCCATTGACAGATGAACGCATAAACAAAATGTAGTATATCCATACAATGGAATATTATTCAGCCTTAAAAAGGAGTGAAATGTTACAACACAGATGAACCTTGAAAACATTAGGGTAAGTGAAATAAGCCAGACACAGGACAAATATTGTATGACTCCAGTTACATGGGGAACCAGAATAGGCAAATTCATAGAGACACAAAGTAGAATAGAGGTTATCAGGAACTGAGGGGAGTTGGAAGAAGGAGATTCTATTGCTTAATGGATACAGAGTCTATGTTAGGTATGACTAAAAAGTTTTAACTGCAGTAATATACAAGGGAAGTGTCTAGTAGACTAAGAAATAAGTTCAGGTCATGTTGTGAAAGGTTTTGATGCCCTGCCAAGGAATCTAGACTTTATTCAGTAGTCAAGGTAGAGCCACTACAGGCTTCCAAACAGGCTTGTAAACATTGCAGGCCATGAAGAGATTCGTGTTTGGAAAGATAAGCAGCTACAATATGGAGGTTAGCTGGTTCTCCTATTGATAATCCCGGTCAATGGGTGCCCTTACCATACCCTATATTGACACTTTTGGAAACATACAACATAGTAGTCACTTTCTCAGGCTTGGGAAAAGTTAAATTTCTACTGTTGAGCTTCCAAATGTGTCCATTTCCAGGAGAGCTAGTAGTAAGCCTCAACTTAGCCAGTTGGTGGTGGCTTTTGTTCTTGTCATTGCTATTACTGATCCTAGATCTTATCTTACTGTTGCTGATAATGGAGTTTTGTTTTGCAATAGTTGCTGTAATACATAGCTGGAAAGGATGTGCGGATCCCTTTGTTGTCTTAATTAAGAAAGTGCCTCAGTAAGAGGCAAGCTCCTGTCTTTGTAGTTCAGCATCTTTGATCCCCACTTAATCTTCGCTTGGACACCTCCACGCTGAATAGCTTCTGGAAACCTAGCAACCCTCTATCCCTCCAGCACCCACTACCTTCTCTCCTTATCTACTGCAATTTAAATAATTGACTCCAGCTTTCTGGTTTTGATTTTCTGTGTCTCAGATTCTCTTACTACATCTGTTCAGTTAACAATTCATATGCTCTATTCTTAATAAATGGATGCAAATGCTTTACAAAAAAGCCACTCGTGATAACTATGTCAGGCTGTGATCTCAGAAGGCAGATGCTTCTGGTTTTTTGTTTCTGTTTTTTGTTTTTTCAACCCATGTGATTTCTGCAACCTTACTTGGTATCATTTGAGATGTAAGGGAAGAGCTTCTGCTACCATAGACACCACTTCGTGGTTCACTATGCTTAATTCCAAACTTCACAGGAAAACTCTAAATTTCTGATCATTGGCCCATTAAAGTGTTAAAACTTGGTGTCCACAAGACCAGAAAAACTAGACTATAATTTGGTCTCAACCCTGTGTTTTGGGCCTGAGTAAGTAAACCTGATCATAGCACAGTCTCTCACCCAGGAAACAATGGTGAATAGTCAATATCACGTCTCATTTGGTTCCATATTCAAGAGTAAAATAAGAAGTCAAATAGAAAATGAACCAGGAGATGGAGCTTATAGAGTCTGGGTCCCAACCACAGAAGTAAAGAATCTTTTAAATTCCACTTAAAATATAAAATATAAAAAAATTAGCCAGGCGTGGTGGCGGGCACCTGTAGTCCCAGCTACTCAGGAGGCTGAGGTAGAAGAATGGCGTGAACCTGGGAGGCGGAGCTTGCAGTGAGCCGAGATCGCACCACTGTGCTCCAGCCTGGGCAACAGAGCGAGATTCCATCTTTAAAAAAAAAATATATATATATATATATATATATATATGTATAATATAAATGTTTTATATGGAGAAACATTCAGGACGGGTTGGGTTTGTGTCTTTTTTAACAGAATGATCTGCAGGCTCTCAAAGAAAGTTCTGGAATGGCTGTTACCCTTGACTACTTCCATATTTCCCTGATTTCATCTTTTCATCTTGATTCTCTGATAGTTTTTCTTCTCATACATTCCTCTAACCCCATATATGCAAAGTCAGATCCCAAGCCTTAAATTGGGATCCCTCTTCTCTTCTTCCCTCTTAACCCAAAATCCTCCAAGATTTTTGAAGGCAGAAAGGTTGAAAATTTCAAAGCAATCTTTAGAAAAACAGAAGTTGGTTGGATACCAGTCTAAAAATTTTAATCTCATCAAACCAGATTGCCTTGTGCCATCAGAATTATAAAAAGCTACAAGAAAATTCAGTAGCTAAAAATGTTGCAGTTTAGTTAGAAGAATATTTTTAATGACTCTAGACATATTAGTCAAAAAGAAAGTAGGGGAAAAAGGCAATTTAACACCAGCTTTTCCTCACGCTCCATGGCGAAGTCAAGCTGTATATCCGAGGAGCGGCAGTATCTCCAATTAATATTAAATGAAAAACCTGTGGCAACCTAACATCGAAGTCACAAATTTAAAGCCCCAGAAAGTCACCACCAGCTGCCATCTGGTCATCAATCCTAAACAACCTCTGTTCCTCTGTAATGTGTCAGGGAATTTAAATTTTCTTACAGTAATATTTAAAATTTGAGTTAAGATTTGAGTAGGTTATACAGAAAGACTGCTCTTTCTCCGTGCTCAATGAAAGGGAATTGTGTCTGTTTCATCTGGAGCCTGGTCTTTCTTGAAAAGGCAGGAGTGGTGAACCCTGCACGTCAGCCTAGAGTAAGAGCAAGAGGGGCTCATAGAGCATGGAGTTGGACTCCTTTATTTTACAGATGGAGAGACTGAGGTTAGGAGAGTTTAGTGACTTGTCCGAGGCCACCCTTCTAGTTTAGGGCATTTCTGAACAAGAATCCTTAACGTTCTCTTTGGTGTTGAGATGTTTTGGGGCAGGACTCTAGACTTACCTGTTTAGTTGTATGTAGTGTATTCACCATTGTGTCACTTGATTTATCCATGCTAGAGTGGAGACTCAGCAAATGAATAAATAAATGAAAAATGGGAATGAGATCCCACCATATCTAAATACCAGATTGCCAAAAAGTAAGAGCTGAATTGCCTGAGTTTTCAAAGGTTCACTGAGAAATGGGAAAGAGCTTGGCATGGCCTTTGAGTCTAATCGTGGTGTCTCTTCTTCACACCAAATATCTAGGCAGACCCTAGGAATTTGATTACAGTGTATCTGCACACATATTATGCAAAGGAACCACTTGGTCTTTCACTGTGAAACAAACAAAATCCAGCATGCCTCAGCTGATTTGTCAATATCATTTTTTATGTATTCTGGGGCCCATTCTAATGACCCAGAGAAATCTCTCACAAACAAATTGGGTTTTTAATAAGATTACATTGGTGATGGGAACAGAAAAAACAGGATTAAAAAAAAAAAAAATGGCCAGGCACGGTGGCTCACACCTGTAATCCTAGCACTTTGGGAGGCCGAGGTGGGCAGATCACGAAGTCAGGAGATCGAGACCATCCTGGCCAACATGGTGAAACCCTGTCTCTACTAAAAATACAAACATTAGCTGGGTGTGGTGGCGCATGCCTGTAATCCCAGCTACTTGGGAGGCTGAGGCAGGAGAATCACTTGAACCAGGGCGTCAGAGGTTGCAGTGAGCTGAGACGGTACCACTGCACTCCACCACTGCACTCCAGCCTGGCGACAGAGCGAGACAGCAAACAAACAAACAAAACCTTCCTGGCCTGATGCTGTGGTGCATACCTGTAACCCCAGCACTCTGGGAGGCCAAGGCAGGCGGATCACTTGAGGCCAGGAGTTCAAGATCAGCCTGGGCAACATGGCAAAACCCCATTTCTACAAAAAATACAAAAATTAGCTGGGTGTGGTGGTGGGTGCCTGTAATCCCAGCTACTTGGGAGGCTAAGGTGGGAGAATCACTTGAACCCAGGAGGCGGAGGTTACAGTGGGCCAAGATCATGCCACTGCACTCTAGCCTGGGTGACAGAGTGAGATTCTGTCTCAAAAAAACAACAAACAAACAAATAAAAAAGCCCTCTCCCCTCCATCTCCCTAAAACAATAAAGAGATTTTGTTCATTGGAAGAAAACAAAACAAAACAAACACTTCTTGGCAGCCAAAGGAACTCGGAGGAACACAAAACTTTACTCGGCACAGGAAGGTAACATCAGATTCTCAATTACTTAGTCAACCTTGGTTTACAACAATTGACATTAAGACAGCACTCAGAAATAACAATAACGAAAACAAACTCCAACACTTGCCACCTCCTCTTATGGAAAGACAGCAAGGGGTGGGCGGTGGGCACCAGTCAGTACCTTCCAAGGGAACATTTCCTTTACCTGGAAAAGGAATTCTAATACAGAAATTTGCTCTAAAAATTATCAGATGAGGAAAAGTAAAGCCTGCATGTGAATTTTCTCTAATGCCTACAGCAAAAAAGCAATGTCCCAGACTGGTAATATTTTTCTAAGAAATTATATTTAGCCCTTTCTCTTTCCTTTTTGACCTTCAGGAGAGGGAAAACAATTAATTTCAGAACCCACTTAATACTGGTCAGAACTTCCTCTGTTTTCAGACAGTGACAGGTACCAGGTCCTCCCTTCTGCAGACAATCTTTCCTGTCTCTCTAAATGTTTTGTAATCAGATGTGGTAGTTCCAAATTCTCTTTATTCCAAACAGAGCCAGGAAGTAATTTCTCAGACAGTTTAACTTTGATAGCAGGTAATTTTAATCTATCGCAAACATCAGCCTGACATGGACTTGTTATCTTCATTATTTTAATTACTCTTTTGGGCCACTTTTTTCCCTCATTCCTTCCAGGAAGGAGTGAATAGAAAATGGCAGCTTTAATCTTTTCATGCCACGGACCAGATTTTTTATTTTTTTTTATTTTATTTATTTTTTTTTTTTTGCTTACTAATGGCGTCATTTAGCCATGTATCTTAAGTAATGAAATTTGTTTGTGAAACTCTTTATCTTAACAAAAAAAGGGAAAAAGTTACCTTTTCTGATGGGAAGTCACCCACCTCTGTCACACTGCTGTCTATGCTGTTCTGAACAGCTGACAGTTTCTGTTAATTTACTTTCACTCCCCAGTTCAACTTTCCCATATGGAAAGCTGGAGTGATTTTTGAATAACAACAAGTAATATCTGATGTGGCAGCAACTGGCAGCTCTGACATTGAGCTTGACTGTGGCCATTACCCAGGATTCCCTGCTTCTCCTTGAGAAGCAATTACAATTTCACAGGCTGGAATTAAAATTCCCTGTGGTAAGCAATAGAGCAACCGACACTGTCAAAGTGATTTCAAGCTGCTAATCTCTTGCTGGAGTATGAGTGAAAATAAAGTTCCTCTTCATGGAAACCGAGGCCTGACAACTTTAAAACTCAGAATCTTTGATATATTTTAATTCGCTCCAAGGTCAGCCAGCAGTGAACCAACAAAATTTGTTATAGCACTAGATGGTGGAATATAGGGGCATTTTCACTGAAGTAGGGTTGGGAGGAGGCAGAAGAAGCATTTGGACTGAGAATGAACATAACAAAAAGCGGGCCCAGCTTTTGTATGAACCATATGAGGAGAGAAGGAAGTATACAACAACTTCTGAAATCTAATCTGGGGAAGGACACAGAGGATAAATGCCTTCGGGCCAGGTTCTCCAACTTCTTTCTGGAAATCCTCTTCTCACAGATCAGAGGGTGCAGCCCCCACTGTGCCGGGAAGAGCGCCGAGGCAGTGTGCTGTATCAGAAGGCTCAGAGCTTTGGGCATGACACCTGGGTTCACACCCTTCTCCACCCACTCACTGTGTGATCTCTTACGATGAAATAGAAAGTCATCGAAACTCAGCTTCCTCATTGGTAGAATGGGCTCAAATATACCCACTTTGCAGAGCTGTGATGGATCAGGTATGAAAAGTGCTCTTCCCAGCAGCCCATACATCACAGATACTGATTAAATATTAGCTATTATTAACAAACAGAAAGGTCTTGTCTAATCATGAGGTTCCCCAAACCTCATAACTTTTGTCATAGCCAATGACGGTCGACAGAATTGTTTACTCAATGGTTTGTTTTCAACGACTCACTTTGGAAACTTTAGGAACACTTTATATCATGAATGGGAAACCTATATCTCTTGCCATACATAATTACCATTTAAAACAATGCAAAATAAGAAGAGTTAATAAACTCTACTTAGCATTGCCTGAAGGCGGCTATGGTATTCAGTTAACAAACAAGCAACAAAAAAGAAGAAACAGAACTGGTAGAGAGATCAGAACCAAACTAAGCTGAGGTCTCAATCCTTATCAACCTTTACCAATCGCCCACCTGTGCCTATCTTTGGGGGCCTGGTCCATTTTTATTAGCCTACTTGTTTCATTTCCTGTAGCCTCATTTTCTTCTTACATTTGAAAATAGTGAAGGAGGTATACTTAGCAGAGAAGAAAGTCAACCCCTCTGAGTTTTTCTATTAATTGACTTCCTGGATGCTGATTTGAGTTTACAAGCGTAAACACATGGGTAACACTGATTTTCTTTCTTCCTCATGAACAAAGAGGCAGCCCCTATGAATGAGTGTTGGTAGGAATCCAGCAATACCCCTCACTCATGAATTTCATGATGGTCAGGGGCACTGATGGAGCAGAGCCAGTCGCTGTCCTGCCCAGCCCCTGACCTCTTTCGTTCCTTCTGAGTGCCCAGCCCTGCGATGCAGGCGTGAGCTCAGGAGCCTCTGATTAATTTTCATGTTGTTCCATGATGCCCTGGGTTATGTTTGCTCTGACCAGTTTTTCAGAGGAAAATTACAAAGCAGGTATTTTTTCTACAGCTACCCAACCACATTGTGTGACTTTATCCTTTTCTTTTTCAATTTAATATTTTTCTTTTGTTAAGAGTTTTTCTAAAGTCTTCAAGCTAAGCCCGTGTCCATTCTTGGAATGACAGGTGTTTCAACTACATTTTAAAAACTGTGCTCAATAGAAAGATCATCTACAGGTAAAAGTCCAGGGCCAGCCTTAGAGCTGGTACATCAATACTCCTGGAATAAATGAGTTTTTAGAAGATGAGAAATCTCCATTTCTCCTGCAGCCTTTCTTTCTTTCTTTTCTTTTCTTTTTTTTTTTTTTGAGACAGGGTTTCACTCTGTCGCCCAGGCTGGAGTGCAATAGTGCTATCTTGGCTCACTGCAACCTCCGCCTCCCGGTTTCAAGCAATTCTCCTGCCTCCGCCTCCCGAGTAGCTGGGATTACAGGTGCATGCCACCATGCCTAGCTAATTTTTGTATTTTTAGTAGAGACGGGGTTTCACCATGTTAGTTAAGCTGGTCTCGAACTCCTGACCTCGTCATGATCCGCCTGCCTCGGCCTCCCAAAGTGCTGGGATTACAGGCGTGAGCCACTGCGCCCGGCCCTAGTTCCAAAACTTTTTTATCACCTGAGACAGGAATTCAGTACACATTAAATAATTATTCTCCTAATCCCAGCCTCTGGTAACCCAACCTTCTGTATCTATGAATTTGCTCGTGCTAGATACCCCATATAAGTGGATTCTTATAACATATGTCATTTTGTGTCTGGCTTATTTCATTTAGTGTAATGTTTTCAAGGTTCATCCATGTTGTAGCACATATCAGAACTTTATAATTTTTATGACTGAATAATAGTCTATTGTATGTACATACCACCTTTTGTTTATCCATTTACCTGCTGATGGACATTTGGGCTGTTTCTACCTTTTGGCTATTGGGAATACTGTTGATAAGAAGACGTATGTTGTCTGTGTTTGTTTGAGTAGCTGCTTTCAGTTCTTTAGGATGTATAACTAGGAGTGGAATTCCTGGGGCATGTGGCAATTTTATGTTTAACTTTCTCAGGAAACACCAAACCGTGTTCCTAGAAGTTCACCTTTGATGACTCATTCTTTTGGACTATGCATCTCCATTTCCTTACATCCTTTCAAAAATTAGTTATAAAAATTTTCAAACGTATCCAAAAGTTGAGACTACCACAAGCCCCATGCACCCGCCACTCATCTTCAACAGCCATCAGATTTCTGCCATACCTGTTTCATCTATATCCCTCATCCACATGCCCCTTTTTAATTTTTGCTGAAGAATTTCAAAGCAAATACCAGATATTCTGTAATTTCTCCCCACAAAACTTAAATATACAACTAAAATGGGGAGCAGCATCTTCTTACATAATCACCTTAATAAAATTAAAACTAATTAACTCTTTTTTTCTTTTTGAGATGGAGTCTTCCTCTTGTTGCCCAGGCTGGAGTGCAGTGGTGCAACCTTGGCTCACCACTACCTCTGTCTCCTGGGTTCAAGTGATTCTTCTGCCTCAGCCTCCCAAGTAGCTGGGATTACAGGCACCCACCATCATGCCCAGCTAATTTTTTGTATTTTTAGTAGAGATGGGGTTTCACCATGTTGGCCAGAATGGTCTCGAACTCCTGACCTCAGGTGATCCACCCACCTCGGCCTCCCAAAGTGCTAAGATTACAGGCATGAGAGTCCCTGGCCCTAATTAACTTCTTAATATTAGTCAATGCATACTCTATATTTACATTTCCCTACTAGTCTTAAAATAAAAATACTGTCTTGCCTTTGATTTGTTTGAATCAGGATCCAAACCAGGTCCATTGTATTTGATTAATTTATCTCTGGAGTGTCCTTTAAGTTGGTTTTAATCTCTTTCTTCTTTATCTATGCTACTGACTTATGAAAGAAACCAGGTCAGGGGTCTTACAGAAAGTCTCCCGTTCTGTAACTGGCTAATGTCTTTCTTGTGGTGTTGTTTATACACTCTCTTAAAGTAAACATTTTGTTTCTGCAATAGTAATATGGTCAGTTCCTGTGGCTGCCACTCTCAAGCTTTAATCCCAACCATAATTATCACCACAGATACTTTTTAAAAAATTCAGATTCCTGGCCCTTGTGCCCCTCACTCTCCAGGCTCCCCTCCCCACCCTAGAGGGTTTGATTGGGAAGTTCTACGTTGTAGCCCAGACATCTGCATCTTTAGCACACTTTTCAGGCAATTTGAATGCAGGTGGTTCCTAATTACAAGGTAGAAGGACCAAATCTTCTAGCGATGGAGTTTTATCGATCACCTTTGCTTTTTATGACTAAAAAAACAGCTCTGTTCTGCTGATGGAATCCCAAAGGTGTCCCAGGGGCCTAGCAGAGAAGACAAAAACAGGTTTTACCCTCTTCACAATTTGGCCAACTTTGGCCACCTCGGCCAGGGACCATCCTTATGACAGGTTAAGCAATCAGGGGCCCACCAACTCTGGGATGAAGACGCCCTTTGGGAGGAAGTCACTATGTGCAGCCCACTCTTAAGAAGTAAGGAGTCATGTCCCACCTGCCTGAGAGTGGATATACAAGCGGACTTCAAAAAGTTCATGGAAAAATTGAATTAAGATACAAATTAAAAATATACACTTGATATAACCTCCATCAGGTTCAACACACTTTTGTAAGCAGCAATACCAGCCATTTAGTTCACTTACTCAATGCAGTCATTTTTACATGATTAACTGAAGAGAAATGGGTGCCCTTTAAAGATGTTTTAAAGATTAGGAAACAAAAGGAAGTCAGAAGGAGCCACATCGGGACTATAAAGTGACTAATGATTTCCTAATGATTTTCCATAGAAACTCTCACAGAATTGCCTTTGTTAATGAGAGGCACGAGCAGGAGCATTGTCAAGGTGAGGAAGGGCTCTCCAGTGAAGCTTTCCTGGGCGTCTTTCTGCTAAAGCTTTGGCTAACTTTCTCAAAATACTCTCATAATACGCGATATTATCTTTCGTTGGCCCTCCAGAAATTTAACAAGCAAAATGCCTTCAACATCCAAAACACTGTTGCCATGACCTTTGCTCTTCAGTGGTCTGGCTTTGCTGTGACTGGACCACTTCCACCTCTTGGTAGCCGTTGCTTTGATTGTGCTTTGTCTTCAGGATCATACTGGGAAAGCCAAGTTTCATCTCTTGTCAGAATTCTTTAAAGGAATGCTTCAGGATCTTGACCCTACCGATTTAAAATTTCCATTGAAAGCTCTGCTGTTGCCTGAAGCTGATCTGGGTGCAACAGTTTTGGCACCAATCAAGTGGCAAGTTTGCTCAGCTTTAATTTTGCAGTCAGAGTTGTGTAAGCTGTACCAGTTGAGATTATTTATGGTGTTGGCTATTGTTTGTGCTGTTAATTGTCAGTCCTCTTCAATTAGGGTATGAAAAAGGTGAACTTTTTCTTCACAAATTGATATGGATGGTCTGCTGCTGTTGGCATCATCTTCAACATAGTCTCATTCCTTCTTAAAATGAGTTATTCATTTGTCAAATGCTAATTTTGGGGATGCATTGTCCCCATAAACTTTTCATAAAACATCAATAATTTCACCATTCTGCCACCCAAGCTTCACTATAAATCTGATGTTTGTTCTTGTTTAAATTTTAGCAGAATTTATGCTCTGATCAGGGCTCTTTTCAAACTAATATCTTATCCTTAGTGCCTTGAAGTAGATTCTGTTCGGACATGTTATAACAAGTTATATGAGTTTATTTTGGTGCAAAAAATTTTTGAAATCCATGCATAGTTTTTTCATAATATTCATTTTCCATGGATTTTTGAAACCCCTTGTATATATGAATTATTTGAAATTCTTTGGCATAGGAAATTAGTCTTTTCTCCCTATGTCATTTATTTATTTAATCATTTATTTATATCTGTATGGACTTATGGATACTTATTTTATACTTTGGGTTATAATCTAATACTACTTCATTTTGCTGCTCAAATTATTCGAGCTTTGGCCATTGGGAGATCTTTCAGGTGATTGTGTTTCTTTAATATATACCATCAATGTGGTAATGTTTTGGTTTTGATCCCTTTACTTTCTGGCACAAGATACTCCAGTCATATCCTGTATATTTCCTGCCCCCATCCTAGGATCAGCCATTTCTCTAGGGAACCCTGGTTATTTTTATTAGACAATGCTATTAGAAACCAAGATCTGGGTGCCAAGTATGCTTGTTGCTGTTAAGGTGTCATTGTTTTTAGACCCTCTCAGCTGACAGAGCAAGGAAATGTATGTGTGTATACTAAATTGTATATATACACATTTCTATAAACATTTCTATATGTAACCATCTGTATCTGTATTAAGCTAAACATGAGTTTATATTAATGTCTCCAACTCTAAGCTATTACCATGTGTATCCTTCTAGCCGCGTTCTCTGCAAATCCCCACTCTAACACTGGGAAACCTGACTCCCACCATCTGCTAGCCATTTACTTAACTGTTCAGTTCCATATGTATGTATAGTAGTATCAGAATTGTTAACCTGTAACCCTGTGGAAAGCAACTTTATTGATTAGAGTACAGTTCTTTTGTACAGTTCCTTTTGCCTTTAGTCTTACAGACTGCTCATTTCCAAAGTTAGGTTAGTACCTTATTCTGCCATGCCCTTCAGTGAAGTTGTTTTATACATTTGGATTCTTTTGCCACATTTTGCATTCCATCATAACTTCCAAAATGATTTTTAAACTTTGCATACATTAAGGTTTATTCTTTGTGTTGTATGTTTTTATGGGTTTTAACAGATGTTCAATGTCTTATAGACACCATTACAGTATCATACAGAATAGTTTCACTCCCCTAAAAAACAACAACAACAACAAAACAAAACAAAACTATTCTTCATCTATTCAGCTCTCTTGCCCATTTCCTGGATCCTGGATTCCTGGGATCCATGGATCTATTTCTCATCTCTCCAGTTTTGTCTTTTCTAGAATGTCATGTAGTTGGAATCATGTAATCTGCAGCCTTTTAGGACTGGCTTCTTGCACTTAGGAATGTGCATTTAAGATTCATCCACATCTTGTGGTAGCTTGATAGCTCATTTTTTTATCATTGAATAATATTCCATTGTATGGATGTACCACAGTTTGTTCACTCAGTTGGCTATTACAGAACATTTTGGTTGCTTCTAGATTTTGGTATATATGTATAATACTGCTATAAACATTTGTGTACAGATTTTGCATGAATTTAAATTTCCAACTCATTTGGGTAAGTACCAAGTAACAGTAAGTGTGACTGCAGGATCATACAGTAAGAGTCTGTTTAATTCTGTAAGAAACTGCCAACTGTCTTCTAAAGGGGCTGTGCCATTTTGTATTCCCACAAACAGTGAAAGAGTTACTATTTTACAGCCTCCCCAGCAGTTGGTATTATTAGTTTTTTGGATCTTATCCCTTTTTATAGTGGTACATTGGTATCTCATTATTGTTTTAATACATTCTCTTTTAAAGGGAAACAACACAGAATGGTCTTCTATTTCACAGAGCACACAATAGTGTATGAGCTCTGGAAACTGAATCAATATGAATGAGACTGGCAGGGCATGGTGACTTACACCTGTAACCTCAGCACTTTGGGAGGCTGAGGTGGGCAGATCACCTGAGGTCAGGAGTTCAAGACCAGCCTGGCCACCATAGTGACACCTCGTCTCTACTAAAAATACAAAAATTAGCCAGGTGTGGTGGTGCACACCTGTAATCCCAGCTACTCAGGAGGCTGAGGCAGGAGAATCACTTGAAGCTGGGAGGTGAAGTTTGCATTAAGCCAGGGTTGCACCACTGCACTCCAGCCTGGGTGACAGAGAGAAACTCTGTCTCACAAAACAAACAAACAAAAAAATATGAATGTGACCCTCCCACCACCACCACATGGTCCTACCTTCCTCACATCTCACACCCTCAAGTGGCACAAAGAGAAGGGGGCTCTTATCGCTAAGGAAAACTTATTGAAATGGTCTGGGATGTGGCACACGTTTAATATAAAAATGTCTGAAGACATTTTATTCACAATAATCAGAGTAAACAATGGTAGAAAACAGTCATATCTCACAGTTCACACCAGACTCACAAAAGCCCCCCAGTGGCTCCTTCAGCCTGTCTAGACAGCAGTTTCCATTACAAGTGTCTTATGCTGTGACAAACTATCACAATCATGAGGATAGCTATTGGAAAACACTGAACCACTCTACAGACAGCCAGTGTTCCCTCAGCCCTATACAGTTTTCTCCAGAGTGTGCACACTTTGAGAAAGTAAAGTACAAATCGTTCTATCACTTGTACACTAAGTGAAAAATGCAAAAATCAAAAAAGAAGGAAACAGGACACAAAATCTAAAAGCAATAAACACTATCTATCAAAATCCACATATTCAAACAAAGAAGTTTGTAGAAGTTCCTTTAGCAAGCCACCAGTTACTTAGCTAACAGCACTGACTCACTCTCCTTCCCTTTAAGTCATGTACCAACCGAGGACCAGAAAATAACTCTGGAAACTTCTACACAATGCCTGCACTTCTGCTCCCAACTGATGGGTCAGTTGTTTGTCCCCCTAATGATATTTTACTTACAACTATGCAATTTATTTAAATCATATTATGGAAGTGAAATGTGAGTTTAGAAAGAAATAGACTTGTGGTCATGGTTTCAATGAAAACCAAATAGAATTCTTTGTAGACACATGATAAAGGTGAGTTGCTAACAAAAATGGTAAGATAACTACCAAAGAGGAAAATGCTGTGCAAGTGTAGAATAATCTTGCACCCAGATTTCTTCACAAGTGACCAAATTCTCATTCCTCCTTAGAGAAACAGAAACTGGGAAGTTGTATTAGTCCATTCTCACACTGCTGATAAAGACATACCCAAGACTGGGTAATTTATAAAGGAAAAGAGGTTTAATGAACTCACATGGCTGAGGAAGCCTCACAATCATGGTTGAAGGTGAAGGAGGAGCAAAGGTACATCTTACATGGCAGCAGCAAGAGAGTGTGTGCAGGGGAACTGCCCTTTATAAAACCATCAGATCTCATGAGACTTATTTGCTATCATGAGAATAGCAGGGAAAAACTGACCCCCATGATTCAATTACCTCCCACCAGTACCTCCCACAATACATGAGGATTATGGGAGCTACAATTCAAGATGAGATTTGGGTGGGAACACAGCCAAATGATATCAAAAGTGAAGATGTTGTTTATGGATATGCTTGATACAAAAAATATAACCTGGCCAATTCCAGTCAGTACACCCATACTCAAAGAAAATTCTCGAGTGTGACAGGAAAAGATTGCCAAATGAATACACATTTACATATTTTAAAGTCATTTTTTCTTTCTCAACTTTAACCATAGTATTATTTCAGTTATCCAACCAACTTGACCAAGTATTAGAAAGATATTGCTAATGTAATGCTACCTTAGATAAACCAAAAAATAAACACCCACCATCCCCTGCTCTGATTTAACCATACTTTAAGTTGCCCACAATTTCATTGTCCAATAAAATGACTAAACTCCGGCTCCCACCTGGGCCTACCAAAATATTGACTTCCTCAGCCATGGGAAGTGCAGGGAAGTCCTGGGGTAGCTGACCTGGTTTCTCAGTGTACCCCAGTATGCTGTACTGATATTGCCATTTTGTCTGTTTTTGTCATTTTTGCATATGTTGATGTGAAATATGTCAGAAAGCACTGGAAAGGGTGCTAAGTCAATATCTGACAGATGAAGCTAGCTAACTAATTTTCACTCTCATTCCATATTAAAACAAAAACAAGGCAATAAATAGGTTATGTCAATCAATGAGGAAATCAAATGCCTTATTTTGGACACTGATACACTGTCAGCTTCTTTTCTAAGTATTTGGAACTAGCAACTGTAAATATTCAGTGGTTTTCAGGTATTGTACATTTTTATCTGTATGTCCTAATCATGGAAATTGGCATTGTATAGTTGTGTAACAGATTATTTGGAGTACCTTAACTAAACTACATTTATTATAAAACTATAGCGTTTATTGTCTAGCCGCTATTGTTCCTTTCTTAATTTGTTAAATCATTGCCCCATTCAAAATTGCTCAAATACTTTTACTAAAAAATATGAATGTTATCATTCATTTTCTGTGAATGAATGCAATATGTGAGTTTTAAAATAGCTTTGGGGATACATTTCAAATTACTAATGGAGATTTGCTTTGAATTGCCTGATTCAGTTTTCTGGGTGACCATTTATTTTGATAAATTATTAAAATTAATGATACTCTTTAAAATAAGTTTTCTTAAACATCAGTATTTAAATTTTATAGTTATCAAAGAACAATCCCTATGTGGACATTTGCCATTACTGTGCAACTATGGACTTTTGAAAAGAGAATGATCTATGAGTTCATGATATTCATTTAACATTAATTCTCCTACCTGCTTCTAAAAGGATCTGAGTTTCTTGAGTCATTGTGTCTTCCCATAATTACCATCTCTAGCATTTACAAAATAATGAATTTACTTTATCTATTCATCATTAGCTTTTTCCTAAGAAGTTTCAGTGTTTCTCTAGAGCAAATTACTTATGTCATAAGCCACAGAAATTTAAGAAAAAAAGAGGCCATAAGTTCACTTCCCATTCACATGAGGAAAGCACGTCCCAGGCTTTCCTGGAGACCAAGGCTCACCATCCTTCATGAAGACATACTGGAGCTGTTGTACTCCCAGCTGTCAGCCACTTCCTAGCTCCCTGTACTATGATTTACTATCATCAGTCATCCTATTGTCAGAAAGGATTCAAGAAAAAGAAAGAACTAATGTGGTCAGGCATGGTGGCTGATGCCTGTAATACCAGCATTTTTGGAGGCTGAGGTGGGCTGATCAGAAGTTCGAGACCAGCCTGGCCAACATGGTGAAACCCTGTCTCTACTAAAAATACAAAAATCAGCCGGGCTTGGTAGCAGTTGCCTGTAGTCCCAGCTACTCAGGAGGCTGAGGTAGGAGAATCGCTTGAACCTGGGAGGCGGCTCCAGCCTGGTGACAGAGTGAAACTCCATCTTACAAACAACAACAACAACAACAACTAATGAAAAAGAGGAGAAAAAGGGAACTATCATAAAACTGGAAAATTTTTCAATTTGCTGTTTAATTGCAACAATTAGTCTTGAGAATTTTTCAAAGAATTCAGAATATCACATGGTAGAACTAGAAGAATCATATCTCAATAAGACTAAGTCCTTGCCACTAACTAGAACCAATGCACAACCACTTCTAGAAGACATTTATTAATACAAATACATTGAAAGAAAACCACATGTGCTTTTTCATTTTGCCAGGCACAATGGTAGGTACTTTATAGGAGAAATCTTACTGAACACAATTAATAGTCTTTACAGTTATCAAAATTTTGAAATAGTTCATTAATCCACATAGTATTGAGACCAGACCTGTTAATAATTAGACAAAGATAAAATTAAAGATGGTTGTATTTTCTTTAAGAAAATCCCTAGGTATGGCTGTCAAAACTCAGAGAAGAAGCCTAGCAGCAGAGAGAAACTGAACTGCATAATGAAACTACACTATTTACAAAGACTCAACTTTTAAAACGTGCCATACATGATCATTTCACATCCTTTCTGAACACAGCTGCCTTAAACCAACTCTACCACCCACTGGCCAGCACAAAAAGTTGTTTAAAAACTGTTTCCTGGCCAGCTGCAGTGGTTGACGCCTATAATCTCAGCACTTTGGGAGGCTGAGGTGGAAGGTCTGCTTGAGCCCAGGGGTTTGAAACTAGCCTGAGCAACAGAATGAGACTCTGTATCTAGTAAAAAAAAAAAAAATATATATATATATATATGTACAAAAATGTATATATATATATACACATATATAGATATATATGTATATAGATAGCATATATATATACATATATATAGCATATATAATATATATACATATAAATATTAAAAAGAAAATTCCCCATTAAAATTTTCCTCCCTCTAAGGAAAGGTTCCTGCCCAACTCCTGACATATTCATCCTTCTGCCTTCTTTTCTTCCAAGCATTTAAGGATATCCATTATGTGCTAAGATCTCTTAAGTAGTGGGGATATGGAAGTGAAAGATACAGACACATCCATAAGAAGCTAACAGTGTTTAATAGGAAAGAAAGCCATGTGAACAATATCATTTTTGGGGTTAAAGAATATGTTCTGTGCTGCAAGATGCTAGAAAAACAATGATTTCATCTGATTTGCATGATTATCATTTGTGTATGTATGTTTGAAATAAATGGCACAGCCCGTAAGTCTAGAGTCATGAAGATTGAGAAGTAGCTAGACTCAAGAAAACTTCAAAAGGAGTCATGAAACTAATACATGACAAACCAAGAGAGGAAAAAAAAAAGAAAAGAAATACTAACATTATCAAAGTAGGTTATCCTTAAAATATAAACATTCTCTGCCACAATATTTCTTTCTCTTCCCACATTGTTTTTGTTTTGTTTGAGACAGAGTCTCCATCTGTCACCGAGGCTGGAGTGCAGTGGCACAATCTCAGCTCACTGCAACCTCCGCCTCCTGGGTTCAAGTGATACTTGTGCCTCAGCCTCCTGAGTAGCTGGGATTACAGGTATGCACCACTACACCTGGCTAAGTTCCGTATTTTTTACAGAGACAGGGTTTCGCCACATTGGCCAGGCTGGTCTCAATCTCCTGGCCTTAAGTGATCCTCCAGCCTCGGCCTCCCAAAATGTTGGGATTACAGGCGTGAGCTACAGTGCCTAGCCCCACTCTGTTTTAAATTCACACGTTCTGTCTTGACTTCCTTGTTACTTATTCTGTGGATAGTTTCTTTCTCTTATTAGCTTTATCTTCTCCCTTTCTTCTTTGGATGGTATAGCTTCCAATATAGAAATAAATGTATTTTTAAAAGCTTAAACAAATTATGGAGAAAATTACTCACATACAGCCTGCAGATAGGCAGGTATGGGGGCTCCGTGATGACTTCGGGATCTCAAATTCTTCCTAGCTTTCTGCACCGACATTCTCAGAGTGTGATGGTTGCGTCCTCTTGGTATACGAGGGCTGTCTTATCCTCAGCCTCCCATTTGTTTTCAGGCAGGAATAAAGACAAAGGCCAAAAGCACTTCTAGCTGAGTTGGCTTTTTTTTTTTTTTTTAAATAAACGTCTTCCGAGAATTTCCGCCCTAAGATTTTCACTGGCCAGAGAGATATCACATGTGCATCCACTGTTGCAAGGCAGGCTGGGAAATGTAGTGGTTTGGAGGCAGGTGCTTTACCACCAGAACAAAATTGGCGTCTGTCAGTGAAGGATAAAGGGGAACATGGAGGGGACTAGCAGTGAATGCCAAGACTGTGTCCATCTCACTCAGGCCATCCAGACAGTTCTCTCCTTTCTACAGTGTTCCTTCACGTGAGTATGTCCTTGTTGATCTTCACTATCTCCTTGTTTTAACCCATGGCTCAAAGCTCTGCCTAGGAGACTGTCTTAGGAAGCTTTAAAAATCCCACTGCCAGATCACACCCCAGACCATTCCTATCAGACTCTCTCACACACTGGTTCCCAAATTTGGCTGCACGTTGGAGCCACCTGAGAAGTTTTAAGAACGACTGATACCTGGGTGCCACAGAAAACAATGTGATTGGTCTGGGGTACAGCCTGGGAATTGGGAGTTTTAAAACCTCCACAGCGGCCTGGCGCGGTGGCTCACGCCTGTAATCCCAGCACTTTGGGGGCCGAGGCAGGCGGATCACGAGGCCAGGAGATCGAGACCAACCTGGCCAGCATGGGAAACCCCGTCTCTACTAAAAATACAAAAAATTACCCGTGGTGGTGGGTGTCTGTAGTCCCATCTACTCGGGAGGCTGAGGCAGGAGAATGGCGTGAACCTGGGAGGCGAAGCTTGCAGTGAGCCGAGATCATGCCACTGCACTCCAGCCTGGGCGAAAGTGGAAGACTCTGTCTCAAATAAAAAAACAAAAACAAAAACAAAAAACCTCCGGAGTGATTCTACTATGTAGCAAAGTTTGAAAACCATTGTGCTAGGTTCCAGCCACAATGTTGTTAATGCTCCCCAGGTGATTCCAATACTCATCCAAGACTGGGAACCGCTGCATTAAGGCATCTTCCTCCTTAGCAGAAAGCTCATTGGTGTGAGTTGGGAGCAGATGGGGGCACCCTGTCTGTTTTTAACAGCTGGGATTAGAGTCCACACCACTTGCACCTGTAGACACACCACAGCGAGGAAGCTATTCAAAGACAGAGATTAAGAAAAGGGAGTAACTGAATCTCTACAGGCTTGTAAGACACTAGCAATCAGCATTTAGATTTGTGAAGATCTTTGTAGAGGATTTCTCATCCTTCCACATTTTTACAACTGTCATCTCTTCCCTGTGTGTGGGCCTTCTCAACAGTTGGGTCAGATTTTCACCTTTTAACTGTGGGGAGTGGAGGGTGAGAGTGCTGTGGGCAGGGTGAGAGGGGCATCTTCCCCATTTAAGGCTTTTTTGGGTATGACCTGTGAATTCTTCACTCTTACTGAGAATTTCATTTTCCATGAATTCTTTTCGTGGTCATACTACTCTGATAATTCTGGATGGGTGAGAGAAAGTGTTGTGTTCACAATCTGCCTGTTTTGAGTTGAAAAAGAGGTCAGAACAAATATGAGATTATTTTTTCCACTCATTTATAATTAATAGCAATTAATTCAATGTTATTGCCTAATCACTTATGTTTGAGCTGGATGATTTCACCTACAGCAGAATATATCATTTCAGAGGACTTAGTGATTAAACGAATGCTTTTAAAGCATTTCCAGAGCTTGACCATTTGGCCCAAACAAAACAAAAAAAGCTTGTTGTAGGGATAGGCTAAGCTAAGACCACTTTGCAGAAACAGTCTAGTGAAAAGAGATAAGACTGCAGACACACTAAGAGTTATGATAAAAGAAAGATTATGTTTGTTTGGGGTTTTTTTTGGATGGCGTCTTACTCTGTCACCCAGGCTGGAGTGCAGTGGCATGATCTCGGCTCAATGCCACCTCAACCTCCCAGGCTCAAGCGGTCCTCCTACCTCAGCCTCTCGAGTAGCTGGGACTACAGGCATGCACCACCATGCCTGGCTAATTTAAAAAAATAATTTTATAGAGACAGGATTTTGCCATGTTGCCCAGGCTGGTCTCAAATTCCTGGGCTCAAGCAATCTACCCACGTTGGCCTCCCAAAGTGCTAGGATTACAGGTGTGAGCCACCACACCTGGCCAAAAGAAGATTTTGAAATTGGGAACATAGATTTGGCTGTCGGAATCCAAGTGACACCAAATATAAGGTGGGAGTTTCCTAGACAATTCTCCAAAATGTCACCCTAATACACTTTACATGTAGGTTGGTCCTTCTTGAAATTCAATGGTATCAAAAACAGTTTGTTATAATAATAGGCACCATGTATTAAGGATTGACTTTGCACCAGGTGCTATTCTAGGCCCTTTCTGCACATTATTTAATCCTTACAAGTCTATTTTACAGAAAAGCAATTGAGACTAAGAGGAGGAAAAATGACTCGACTGAGGTCCCATAGCTAGTAAGTGACAGAGCTGGAATCTGAAACCAAGTCTCACCTTAAGTGTTTCCTTTAATTACATTAGCTAAAGAAGAAGGAGGAGGAGGAAGGAGAAGTAGGAGGAAGATGAAAGAAGTTTGAGAAAGTGTTACAGAAATGCTCAACCATCTGTACCTATTTTCTCAAAATATTTTAATCTGATGACTTCACCTCCACATTTATTTCTGGACACAGGATAATCATTTCATCAGGTAAGATGGGGTAGTGATGACAGGCCCTCACGAAGTATGAAGTGAATGAATGAATGTGGTTTATGCCCCATTTCCTCAGCTATAAGGTGAGAGCAAGTTGTGTCACAGTTGACATGGTTTGGATTTGTGTCCCTGCCCAAATCTCATGTCAAATTTTAATCTCTAGTGTTGAAGGAGGGGCCTGGTGGGAGGTGACTGAATCATGGGGGTGGATTTCCCCCTTGCTGTTCTTGTGATAGTGAGTGAGTTCTCATGCGATCTGGTTATTTAAAAGCATGTTGCGCCTCCCCCTTCTCTCTCTTCTTCCTTCGCCAGCCATGTAAGATGTGCCTGCTTCCCCTTCTGCCATGATGGTAAGTTCCCTGAGGCCTCCCCAGCCATGCTTACTGTGGAACTATAAGTCAATTAAACCTCTTTTCTTTATAAATTACCCAATCTCAGGTAGTTCTTTTTAGCAATGTGAGAATGGACTAATACAATGGTCAACCCTGCAGAGCAGTAGGGACACACAGTGCCAAATAATATATGCACAATTTTCACAGCAACAGCTAAGGTAGTGACAGCACCTGTAAGCACAGAGTTGTTCTTTTTGAGAAAATTAACTTCTGTTTGTATCATTGCAGAGCCTCTAGTCTTTAGTAGAATGAGCAATGGCAGCTAAAATTTGGAAAAGTGATAAGTGTGGCCTCATCATCTCTTTCCAGGATTCCTCTTTTCTGACTTTCCTTGAACTCCTATTCAGTAAGATCTTGTTTATTGTCTTCTGTGTGTCCAGCATTATCCTGGGCATTGTACACAATCTAAACACAATTTCCAAGCCAGAAATGTATTCCAAGTTTATTTCTATTTTTAAAAATCTTCTCTGATCATGCCACTGCACTCCAGCCTGGGTCACAAAGTCCTGTCTCAAAAAAACAAAAACAAAAACAAACCCTGAAAGCTAAAGGTGATTTTATAAACTTCTGTTGGGTACTGGTTGCTGACCATATAACATCTAAACTCCTGAGCATATAAGCATAGTGTAAAAAGTTGTCCCTCTGTGCTGATAACCTGCCCTGCCAAACTAATGCTTGCTAGTCATCTCCATTGCAACTCATTCCAGCTCTTCTGAGATTTCCATTATTTTCTGGGGCTTGCTTGGTCAACTGATGACTCTATGCCTTTGCACGAACAATGGGTTCTGCTTGGAATACCTTTCCCTCTTATCTGTGTAGTGTACTCATATTCATCCTTCAAAACCCTGCTCACACATCCCCTGAAATGCCTTACCGACTCTTGGGTAAAGTTGCTCTTCTGTTTTCACAGCTCTGTTCACACCTCTATGACAATATTTCCCGTTGGAACTTTTCCCATAATAGAATTTGAAATCCTCAAGGGCTTGGATGTGTTATCTTTGTCTTTCTCACACCTGCCCGTTGTAGGTGTTTAACGGAGGTTTTGCTGAGTAAATTAATAAAATTACACAAAACGGAAACTGTCAGCTAACCCAGCGTAGGAGGGTACTAGATGTAAGGAGTATTTTTGTAAGGGGAAGGAAAGGTGTTGGAAAATATCTCATTCGTAACTATTTACATTTTAACATATTTAGAGATGGTGAACAGGAAGAAATAACTAGGGGATTTAAATGTGTTTAAAATTAATACATCACATAGCGCATATAAGTATAATGAAATTCGAGGCGTGGTATCTCTTGACTTGAAACAATTTCTGGAGGCCTCATGAAAGAGGTAAGTTTGCAACCTGAGCTTGAGAGATGAGAAGCAAGGATCTCTTTCGTTCACGGAAAAACGGGCCTAGAGAGCCACTTCCAATGAGGAAAAAGAACATGAATCTGAAAGTCTAGATAAGCTGAGCGCTTGGTACCTGGCAGGTCCTCAAGAGTGTCTGGGGTATCCACCTCGCACCCCTCAACTACTCCAATATTTAGGTGAAACAAACACAAGATGCCAAACAAGGCACAGCCTCATTACCCAAAGCACACCTTTTCTGAGAAACTGTGGAGGATGTGTCTTCCACATCCCAAACGCAAACCTAAAACCTAAGTTTCAATGGACTTGCTCCTCCCTAAGTCTCAAAGATGGAGGCTGGTTCTCGCCTCCTGGAGAGCTGGGGCTGCTGCAAAGGTTCTGAGCCATCTCAGAGTCTCAGTCGCCCCCGCCTGTGGAAGTGACAACTTGGGGGTCCTAAGGCTGCTTCTAAAAGACAGACCCTGCGCCCTGCACCAAGGGAGAAGTATGGGGTGTGGAAGGAGAAGCATGCGAACTGCCGTCCTCGCCAGACTGTGGGGAGGCCTTGGGAGCCAGCTTCCGGGCCAGGCCGGAACCAAAATGGCCCCACCCACTAGTGCCATGGTCTCCTGCGGCCAGAAAAATGGCTGCTCTTGTGTTCCGGAGGGCTGAGTAGGGGGTCCAAAGAGTTTACTCCGCACTGCTGCCTCCTTGGCAACGGGGGTAATTCCTTTTTTGCTCCAGAAACGTGGGCAGATGTGGTTCGCAAGGTGTGCTTGGAGGCGTGACAAAGGCTGCTCCAGGAAGATGAAGAGGTGGGAGGTGTGCATGGATCGTGGTAGCTGAAGGTGTTGTGGGCAGAAAAGTCCTCAGAGGAGGCAGGGCCTGTCTGGGGTTGGAATGAGTCAGCGTCATCCGTAAAGGCCAGTTGCATCATGTCTAAAAGTAGTCCGCAAGTGTTGGGGCCAGCTCCCCGCTTTGAATTTGTGAAAGACTTTGTAATCCCACGTCACCTAGCCACAGGCACTCCAGTATTAGAATCACAATATGTGAGAGCCAAAAGAGACATGAAAATCAACTGTTCAACCCTCTTATTTTACAGACGAGATAAAAGAGACCAAGAGGGATTTGATGTCAGTCTTACAGTTTGATTACACCCTCCGAAAACATCATAAATTTCTGCTGTTGTTCTGTGGTGACACTCAAAAGACTATCCTTGTCATTTTCAAAAGGTGTCAGGTTTCCTACGTGGGACAAACCTCTAATTTACAAGCTAGCCTCTTCACGATGCAGCCGCTTTCGGTTCATTTTCAGTTCATCGTTGGCCACTGAAAATTTAAGATCCCTGCGGTGTGAAGGAAGTGTTAAACTATACTGTTAGTGGAAGTAGGTTGTGCTAAATTGGATATCTGCAAGCAGCTTTATGAGCCATAAAAGTCAACATCTTTCTTTCAGTACCTTTAAAGGCTGTTTACAGAAAAGATAAGGCAGGCCCAGCTCAGGGTACCCATTGAGAATTAGTGGGAGGATCTGGTAGGAAGGAATAACAGGAAAGGATTCAGAATCGATGACCAGGCAGTGGAGACAGCGGCCTATGGACACAGGGACTAGCATGTCATTTATTTTTTCAGGAGCCTGCTTGTCACACTGATGTGGGACCAGGCTCCAGATGAAGGACCCAGTCAGAAAGGCTGTCATAGCTGGCTTCATTCTTCGTAACCCATAGCTGGTTTCACGAGCAGCCTTCCCACCTCGGGGTGGCATTCATTTCATAGATCTTGTCAACACTTGGTTAAAAACTTAAAAAACCAGCCTATCCTATGCAGTACATTCTTTCGGGTTCTCCATAAGTCCTCAGTGTTTTCAGTCTGGTTCCTACCTCTCTTAACCAAAGCTGGTATGGTGCGGGTTGCACATTCACTTACAAGGAAAATACACATCCTCCTTTGATTTTCCTGTTCAATGATTTGCATTTCTCTAGAAGACTCCCACCTCATTGGGTTACTGGGGGGAAGGAGAGTGAGTGAGAGAGGAAGGAATACAAAAATGGCTCTAATCCATTCCAAACTAGTGATCTGTTCATAATGATATAAGAGCTAAAAGAGAGCTAAGTATGTGCAAGGTACTCTTAGGCATTTAAAAATGTCAGTTCATTGAACAATCATAACACAATTTTATGGGTACAACGATGAACCTCTTAGGACAGATCAGGAAGCTGAGGCACAGCAAGGTTTTATGACAAGCCACACAGTGAGTAATTGGTGGAGTAGGAGCCTCTTTGATGACACATAAGTGATCAGCCTTTGAGAGTTCCCCTCAACCCCCTTGCTCTTTTTGAATGTGACATCTAGGAAGACCCAGGGTAGGGCTGTAGTGAGAGAGAAGAGGACTGGTCCTTAGATTCACATGGTGGCCTCTGCGTCCTCCCTGGTCTCTGTAGTAGAGTGGTTGACCTCAAGGGCTACCTGGCCTGGGACCACCTGCCTGGCATAAAAAATGGGCATTAGCCCTTCAACAGAAATGGGCCATCTTTACAAATCAACACAACGTGTAAGCACTGAGTTTATGCTCATGAGACTAGCAGAACGTGTTTGGAGACATGAACAGACACTTCTTACAAGACATACAAGTGGCCAAGAAACATATGAAAAATTGCTCATCATTAATCATCAGGGAAATGCAAATCAAAACCACAATGAGATACCATCTCATACCAGTCAGAATGGCTATTATTAAAAAGTAAATAACAGATGTTGGTGAGGCTACAGAGAAAAGGGAACACTTACATACTGTTGGTGGAAATCTAAATGAGTTCAGCCACTGTGGGAAACAATTTGGAGATATCTCAAAGAACTTAAAACACTACCATTTGACCCAGCAATCCCATTACCTGGTATACACCCAAAGGAAATTAATGGTTCCACCAAAAAGACACATGCACTTGTGTGTTCATCACAGCACTATTCACAAAGTGCAAAGATATGGAATCAACCTAGGTGCCCATCAACAGTGAATTACATAAAGAAAATGTGGTACATATACACCACAGAATACTATGCAGCCATAAAAGGGAATGAAATCATGTCCTTGGCAGCAACAGGGATGCAGCTGGAGGCCATTATCTTAAGTGAATTAACACAGGAACAGAAAACCAAATATGACACGTTCTCACTTATAAGTGGGAGCTAAACATTGGGTACAAAGATGAGAACGGTAGACACCGGGGACTACTAGAGAGGGGTGAGAAGAAGAGGGGCAAGGGTTGAAAAACTAACTGTTGGGATACTATGCTTGCTATTGGGGTGAAGGGATCATTCATACCCCAAACCTCAGCATCATGAAATAAACCCAGGTAACAAACCTGTACATGTACCTGCTGAATCTTAGTAAAAGTTGAAAAAATAAATAAATAAATTATTTTTTAAAAAAAGAACATGTTTTGGGGAAATGTGGGCCCTCAAATCTCTATTTCAGGCGAGGTTGAGGTAGTAGAGGAACCCATGGGAATTCTTTGTTTTTGTTTTGTTTTGTTTTGTTTTTTATTTTTTGGTGTTTTTTTTGAGACAGAGTCTCGCTCTGTTGCCCAGGCTGGAGTGCAGTGGTGCAATTTCGGCTCACTGCAAGCTCCGCCTCCTGGGTTCATGCCATTCTCCTGCTTCAGCCTCCCAAGTAGCTGGGACTACAGGCGCCCACCACCACGCCTGGCTAACTTTTTGTATTTTTAGTAGAGATGGGGTTTCATCATGTTAGCCAGGATAGTCTCGATCTCCTGACCTCGTGATCCACCCGCCTTGGCCTCCCAAAGTGCTGGGATTACAGGCGTGAGCCACCGTGCCCAGCCCCCATGGGAATTCAAGGATGAGGAGTATAGCTTTCCCGTTACAGAAGTCCATTCAAAATTCACTAGGATGACCCAAGGAGTCAAAAGTTTCAGGAAACAATGTCTTAAATTACTTAGAAATACTGTAGTATTTGCCACAGGAGTTATAAATGTGTGTAAGTAGAAGACAGAAATCAATTCCAGTTCTGATGTGTGAATAAGAGCAACCTTTGGCAAAGAGGCAGAGGCTACATGTATTCTTCATGATCAAACAAGAATATAACTGCTAGAAATTGTTTGTCAATGTACAGTGGGGTTCCTTCGAGAGAATCTTTGGCTGAGAGGGACCCCATGAGACGAACCCCATGATTTAAACCTCCAGGAATCTCTTCAAGATTATTGATAACTAACAATTAGATGGTATGTTTTGATTCTGAATATGCAAAGAGAAGTACAAGGAGAATTTTACCCACTAAAGAAAAATTAAACATTTAACTCATCGTTTGTATATCCATGTTTATGGCAACATTATTCACAATAGCCAAAAGGTGGGAACAACCCAAATGTCCAAGGGATAAATAGGTAAACAAAATGTGGCATATACATAAATGGAGTACTACTGAGCCTTGAAAGGGAAGGGAATGAATAATAAGGAGTGAAGAAATAATAATAAGGAAGGAAGGAAATTTGGACACATACTACAACATGCATGAAACTTGAAGACATTATGTGAAGTGAAATAAGCCCGTCACAAGACTAATATGGTGTGATTTTACTTATATGAGATATCCAGAGTAGTTGAATTCATAGAGACAGAAGTGGAATTATAGTTGCCAGAAGCTGAGGGGAGAGGGGAATAGGGAGCTATTGTTTAAATGGATGTAGAGTTTCAGTTTTGCAAGATGAAAAAGTTCTTCTGGGGATTGGCTATACAGAAATGTGAATGTGCTTAACCCTACTGAATTGTGCACTTTAAACATGGTTACTTCGCTGGTAACCATTAAACCACTAAAATGGTACTGAACTCTATAGTTTGAAATGGTTACTTAACGCTATTAAATTGTACCCTTTAAAATGGTAAATTTTTGCAGTGAGCTGTGATTGTGCCACTGCACTGCAGTCTGGGCAGTAGAGCAAGGCCCTTTCTCAAAAACAAAAGGTAAACTTTATGTGTGTCTGACCACAGTTAAAACTAAAAAATAAAAACATTCATCTCATCAAAACTGAAATGTGCAGTTAAGATGGTAATAATTTGTTCTATGGTCAAGGAAAATGCCTCCAAGAGTATTTCTCTAGCTCCCTATTCTTTTTTTTTTTTTTTTTTTAGATGGAGTCTCACTCTGTCGCCCAGGCTAGAGTGCAGTGGTACAATACCAGCTCACTGCAACCTCCGCTTCCCGAGTTCAAGAGATTCTCCTGCCTTAGCTTCCCGAGTAGCTGGGACTACAGGTGCGAGCCACCACGCCGAGCTAATTTTTTATTTTTAGTAGAGATGGGGTTTCACCACGTTTGTCAGGCTGGTCTCAAACTCCTGATCTCAGGTGATCCACCCACCTCGGCCTCCCAAAGTACTGGGATTACAGGAGTGTCTAACTCCCTATTCTTAAACCAGTACATTGTGAAGCATAGGTGATTGCTGTCAATATTCTTTCCCAGGAATTTAAGAAAGGAAGTTCTACCTGAATTCAGGTCTATGTAGAAAGTTCTCTTGGTCCTAGCATACTGAGGTAGGTGAATTCAGTAGTGAAGGCCTAGTGAGTATTTTAAATTGGTGATCACCTCAGCTTCCTTGCCAAATGCAAGCATCTATATTTTGTACTGCAGTCTCTCTCCTTGGTTGCTGGTCAAACAGTGAACTTCAGGATATGCTAGAGCCTCACCATATCTCTGCTTCCTGCCACTTGTCTGCCATTGTTTTTGTAAATCGCATCCTGGGTCACAAGGGCATCTGAGTGAGAGTGTGGGGTGGTGAGCGCCAATCAGGCAGGGCCAACCATCAGGGCTCAGAAAACTTTGTTCTCTTCTTGAATTAAAGGATGAATGAGGCCAGAGGGTGCATCTTGCACCCATGTAGAAGATGATCCATGTCCCCAGCCTGCACAGAGACTGACAGCATCCTTTTGGAGGCATCATGGCGGGTAGTCGTGCTCTATACCACAGAGTGTACATGGGCCTATGCTAGCTGAGGACCACCCTCTTGAATGATGACACTCTCACACCAAAAATGACCTCATGCTAGCAACTCCCTATTGATCTTTACTGTCCTGCCAGCCTATCTCCTGCCTTCCGACAGGAAGCGATGGTGGAAAAGCTGTCTCCTCCCAGCACCAGCACCAAGCAGCGTCAAGCATGTCTGCCACGTTGGCATTTGTCTGAGTTGGGCTCAAGTGGCGAGATCGCTTCTTTCTGGGAATACCCCAGTGTTCAGTACGTTTAGAGAGAGATGTTCCTGCTTCATGTTTAAATTGGGGATTGGGCCGGGTGCAGTGGCTCATGCCTGTAATCCCAGCACTTTGGGAGGCCGAGGCGGGTGGATCACAAGGTCAGGAGATCAAGACCATCCTGGCTAACACGGTGAAACCCCGTCTCTACTAAAAAATACAAAAAATTAGCTGGGCATGGTGGCGGGCACCTGTAGTCCCAGCTACTCGGAAGGCTGAGGCAGGAGAATGGCGTGAACCCGGGAGGCGGAGCTTGCCGTGAGCCGAGATTGCGCCACTGCACTCCAGCCTGGGCGACAGAGCGAGACTCTGTCTCAAAAATAAATAAATAAATAAATAAATAAATAAATAAATAAATAAATTGGGGATTGAAGCTGGTTTAAATGAATGTTTTTAAAACCCTAAGGGGAAGATGGAAGTATTTTTAAAGAGATGCTGGGCTGTCCCCTAGTAGTTTCCTAGGGCTGCCATACACATCACCCCCAACTGTGGGGCTTAAACAACAAAACAATTGATTCTCTCTCAGTTCTAGGGGCCAGAAGTCTGAAATCAAGGTGTTGGCAGAGCTGTGCCCTCTGAAGTCTCTAGGGGAAAAAAATCTTCCGTCCCTCTCCCAGCGTCTGATGGCTCCAGGCATTTTTTGGCCTGGTGCTGCAGAACTGCAGTTTTTGCCTCTGTCTTCACATTACCTTCCTCCCTGTGTGTCTGAGTCTGTCGAATCTCCTTCTGCCTTTCTTTTATAAGGACACCTGTCATTGGATTTAGGGCCCACTGACCATCCGGGATGATCTCAGCCTTAATTACACCTGCAAAAATCCTTTTTCCAAATAAGATCATATTCACAAGTTCTGGTGGGACGTATCCTTTTGGGGGCAGCTAGTCAACCCGCTACTATTTACAGTAATGTTTCAACCAACATGGTGGAAGATGGGCTAAAACCTTTTTGGAGTGGTATTGGTTCTGTTCTACATTTCTGTGTCCTCCAGGCCCCGGACCTGTCCAGCCAAGGCCCAGAAACCCAGGCGCCAAATCCCATCCCTCCCTTTCTCTCCTCCCCAGTCTCTCACTGCCCGCCCCCTCAACTCTCCCTCCCAAAGCTGAAAATATCCTTTTAAGCACATGAACCTGGAGAAGTTAAGCATTTTGTGCATGCAAGTTTATCCAAGTGAGCAGAGGGAGGGCTGGAGCTAGAGTTCCTGATCCCTAATCCAGTGTCCTCTCTGAAAGAGTTATTCTAGAGTCGAATCGCTAGGTTAGAAAGTGTGGAGAGAAGAGCTTTGGAATTAGAACATGAAGCTTCCCGCACTGCTGGCAGCATTTACGGGCTGTTTCCAAAGAAACCTATCAGCCTGTCAACGTTCCCACAGCCCCTCTTACCTTCACGGTGTCACAGGCACCACAATGTGCAGACAAATGCGCTTCTCACAACCTCCTCAGCCAGGAGCTATCCAGGCAGTGTTTCATGTCTCCTGTCCAAAGCGTATGATGGCAGCGAGTTCCAGGCAGCTGCGCCACGGCACTGGCTCTGTGAACTATGCTGTCAATTTTTATTTTAATCCTCCTTTATTCACAGTTTGATTTCATTTAGGATTGGCCTCACTTCCTGTTCAAATCCCAGGCCTGTGGCCCCACTCTCACTGGCAGAACTGCCTAGTCGTCACTACAAAGAGAGAACTCTGCCCTAGACTCTCGTAGAGGAGTTTGGCTTTTGTGTTAACTCAATCTTCCCGGGCAGCTCGCAGTCCTAAAGCAGAAGTCAAGAGACAGCGACAAGGAATTCCATCTTTGCTTTCTGTTGCTTGGAGCTATGCTGATTTGGAAATATTTATTTTTTTTCTTTCCCATATCTGGTTTGCTTTCTCGTGTACGTGAGGAGTAGGAATAAATACACCACGAGCAGATCTCTGAAATGATCACCTCCTTGAAAATATTTGAAAAGGGAGATTAATAAAGCATTCTGAATCTGCCCTTGGGCTGCTTGTCAAGTGAGAAAACGCATTTTTTGGTAAAGGACTCCTCTCAGGTCGAATGTGAAGGCTGGAAGCTGATCTTTTCAGCAAACACAAAATGGAAATCTAGTATAGGAAACAGAAGCGGAGCCAGCGAAGCCCACTGGCCTTCATTTGCAGCGTGGCATCCTACGGTGACCAGCAGGAGGAGGTCAGCCTCGGCAGGGAAGGGCCATGAGTGGCTTTCTGTCTGGCTGCCTCAAGGGAACACCCCTGAGAGCTGTGGCTGTTGCACTTACATTCTCTGCTTTATTTGATGTAAACCCACCCTAAATGTCTGCCTCTTTGCAAAGCTCATTTACAGTTGTTTGTTTCTTTGTTGAGACAGGGTTTCACTCTATCGCCCAGGCTGGAGTGCAGCGGTGTGAACATGGCTCACTGCAGCCTTGACCTCCCAGGCTCAGGTGATCCTCCTGCCTCAGCTTCCTGAGATTAATGGCATGCACCACCACACCCAGCTAGTTTTTCTATTTTTTGTAGAGACAGGGTCTCGCTGTGTTGCCCAGGCTGCTCTTGAACTCATGGACTCAAGCCATCTGCCTGCCTTGGCCTCCCAAAGTGCTAGGATTATAGGTGTGAGCCACTGTGCTGGGCCTTTTTTGTTTTTTAAACCAGAGAGATTAAAGCCCCTCAAAAAGCAGATGCAACCCTGAGGATAAATTTGCACTGATTTCAAGCCCAGAGTTCAGGAATAGCCAGGAGATAACGTGAGTTATATACGCACCAAGTAGCACAGGCCATGAAAGACAGCAGGGGTTGGAACTAACCAATTGGAAACGTAGCCAGGAGCAAGGTGCAAAAGCAAAAATGGTATTCCCATCTTCTTGGCTTTCCAACGGGGCTGGAAGTCATAGTGTGCTCCATCTAAGACTAGAATTTATATCAGATAGACTCTAAGACAATGACATGCAGATTTTCGAATTTCCCACACTTTTCAAGATAAATACTATCTTTTCCTATACGTTTCCAGGTTTTCCTCACCGTTTGCTCTGAATCAACGGCTCCTTCATTTTGTACACCCATGAACAGGACTCTGTCCCTCTTTTGAGGCACACGGAAATGACGAAGTTGAAATAAATTAAGACATTTTTGAAAGTTCAGACATAGCTAGTATGATTCAAAGCCAGTGATCCAAACCAGTGATTCTGACACCATGGCCAGTGTTTTCTCTCTGTTTGGGGGGAGGATACATAAGTATTTTAAGTACATAGAGTTTGAATTGCCAACACGACACCCGTTTGGGGATCTGCAGTGGGAGGGGAACAGTGAGTCAAGAAGTAGAGAAAAGTCTAGGCTAGAAATGTTCATTCAGGAGTCATTTGGTTGAAAGTCGTGAGATTGATGAGAATGTTCAGGGAGAGAGTATCAAGGGAAGCACAGAAACCTGATGATAAACCTGAAGGAATTCCCCAATTTGGGTGTCGAAGGATAAAATGTAAGCAAATAGAAGGGGTAGTCAGAGAGGTGGGAAGAGAACCAGAAAAGACTAGTGCCATAGAAACCAAGAGAGTTATAAGTAAGAGGCAGTAGTCAAGAGGATTTAATTGGAATTACTGGTTTGCAGGAGATCAGATCCAAAAAAGTTGTTTTTTCTTTTTTTTTTTTTTAAGTTAAATAGGCAATTGACCTTAGAGATCTTCAGTCTAGGCCTCTTTTCTGAGTTTCTGAGTGCTATATTTGTATATCAATGTGCTTACTTGACATCCCAAAGGTACCTCAAATCATATGTTCTTTCTTTGTCTCTCTCTTTTTTTTGGGCACCAAAGCGGTCAGCAAAGCAAATCATATATTCTAATGTCCTGAACTTACATCTTCCTCTCTTTACTCCACCCCCCAAATGTGGTGCTCCTCTATGGCTGCTATTTTAGTCAAAGTTTCTACCATCTATTCTGTTATCCAAGAGTAGCCCTTGGCCACACCCTCTTCCTTACCCACTGTATACAATTCAACATCTTCCTAGCTGCAAGGGAGGCTGGGAAACTGGCTGGCATTGGCTTGGACTGGGACTTGGCAAATGTTTTCTGTAAAGGGCCAAATAGTAAATACTGTAGGCTTTGCAGGCCATATGGTCTCTGTCACAACTACTAAAATATGCCCTTGCGGTGCAAAAGCAGCTATAGAAAATGAGTAAATGAATGGGCACATCTGTATGCCAATAAAACTTTGTTTATAATACCAAGAGCTGGGCTGGATTTGACCCAGGGGTAATTTGCCAACTCGTGCCAACAAAAGATGGCCTGTTCTGAAGAGCTGGGAACATCATATTTCCAAACAAAGTCATGATTCTGTAAACTAAAAGCCAGAGGGTACTGACTGTTGGTGGGTATTCAGTGTCTGCTACCCTGGCCAGTAGGATTTACTTCTCTGGGATGGGAACTCCCTATAACAACTATCTATCAACTATTGGAGGTTTTTGTTGAATTATGGAAACTCTACTTTTGTGTGTGTGTGTGTGCGCGCATGTGTGTTTATGTGTTTAAGACAGGGTCTAGCTCTGTCTAGGCTGGAGTGAAGTGACACGACCGCGGCTCACCATAGCTTTGACCTCCTGGGCTCAAGCAATCCTTCCACCTCAGCCTCTTGAGTAGCTAGGACCACAGGCACACACAACCATGCCTGTCTAATTTTGGGGGTTTTTTAGTAGAGCTAGTAGAGACAAGGTCTTGCTATGTTGCCCAGGCTGGTCTTGAAGTCCTGAGCTCAAAGCAGTCATCCTGCCTCAGCCTCCTAAAGTGCTGGGATTACACATGTGAGCCACTGTGCCTGGCCTAGTTTTTTTTGTATTTTTTGTTTTTGTTTTTGTTTTTTGTTTTGTTTTGAGATAGAATCTCGCTCTATTACCCAGGCTGGAGTGCAGTGGCGTGATCTCAGCTCACTGCAACCTCCGCCTCCCAGGTTCAAGTGATTCTCCTGCCTCAGCCTCCCAAGTAGCTGGGATTACAGGTGCGCTCTGCCACACCCAGTTAATTTTTGTATTTTTAGTAGAGACGGGGTTTTACCATGTTAGCCAGGCTGGTCTCGAACTCCTGACCTCAGGTGATCCTCTGCCTCGGCCTCCCAGAGTGCTGGGATTACAGGCATGAGCCACCGCTCCCAGCCTACTTTTGGTCTTTGATAAAGGGTACAGTTGAATGTTTTTTTCTTCTTCTAGCTATTGCTGGTTAAAGACTTAGTCGTTCTGACCACTGACTTTGGAAAAGGGCCCCACTAATTCTACCAATCACTAAATTATCCAATTTCTAAACTGATGCTCTGGCTCTAGAAACTTGATGGAAGGAAAAGTAAGACTGAAATAGCTGGAGGGAGCTGTGAGGGCAGAGCACCTGCGCTGGGGTGTATGTTAATTTGTTTGGAAATATTTATCTATGCATACATAGATGGTACTCTTGATGAGTAACTATATTTGTGCTGCACTTACATGCTTTTTCTCCGCCGTTAATGCAATCAGTGCACATTATAGAGGCATGAATATGCAAATGTTGAATAAAGCTTGAATTTTTAAATTAAAAAAGCTAAATCAGGGGAATTATAAGCACCCAATTTAACATTTTAAATATGAAATGAAATGTTCTCCTTCATTCCCATTCATTGCCAACAAAAATTCGTGGATTTTGTTGATATTCAGCAAGGAACTTGATTATTTTATCCCGATCTGTTTTTAAAGGAGTTGGCTTGGGTGTTGGAGAGATCAAGACAAGTGGAAGATGGGGGAGAAGTGTAAGTCTGGAGGAAAATGTCTAAAGAACGACTTTTTTTCCTGTCCTGTTTGATGTCGTTGCCGCACGAAGCAGCTTATTGCTTGTGTACTTGCAAAGGGTATCAGCATATAAATACTCAGTTGGGAATTAAATTTCCGAAAAGAAGCATTTTCCCCACTCAAGTTTCTCTTAATTCAGAAAAATTACTTTTAAATTGATGAAGCACAGCAGCTTATAACAGTTACATTTTTCTCCCCCAGGAATAAATATAGGCTTCTCCCTGCTCCCTTTTCAACCTGGTAAACAAACCCTCTCTCTTCAGGCTTGACTTTCCGAAGAGGAAAACGAGCCTCTGTACTGGTTTGGGATTAAAGAGTCTGCACTGCAATCGGCTGATTATTTATTAAACATTTCCTCATGTGGAAATCAGTACTGTCCATAATTAAATTATGAAGACCCATGCCAGGCCCTTTGGAGTTTAGAATCTTCCATGGTCTAAGCAGCTGGGTGAACTTGGCCTAGTGGCTGGTCATGATATCAACAGTAATTGTACCTTATAATTATGAGGCACTTTATTCAAAGTACTTCTGCCTGTGTGTCCTGGTTTAGTTTGAAACCTACCTCTGGGCCTCAGGGGAAGAATGGATTAGGCCACCTCTAAGTCCCCTATGGAGCTACTGCTGTGAGTTCTTTCTTTTTTTTTTTTTTTTTTTTTTTTTTGGAGTATCGCTCTGTCGCCCAGGGTGGAGTGCAGCAGCATGATCTCGGCTCACTGCAACCTCCGCCTCCCGGGTTCAAGCAATTCTCCTGCCTCTCAGCCTCCGAGTCGCTGGAGCTATAGGCACACGCTGCCAGGCCCAGCTAATTTTTTTGTGTGTTTTAGTAGAGACGGGGTTTCACCATGTTGCCCAGGCTGGTTGCGAACTCCTGAGCTCAGGCAGTCCGCTCGCCTTGGCCTCCCAAAGTGCTGGGATTACAGGCATGAGCCACCGCGCTCAGCCTGCTGTGAGTTCTATAAGGTATTTAAGTGGAGAAAAAGGGAGAGGGCTAGACTAATGATAATGACATCAGATTTAAGTTTAATTTATATACTAGTGTGAACAAGTAGGAAATCCTGTGTGCAGTGACAAAACCAACGCTTGATCCCTGCTTTCCAATAAGCATTAGTATTTATAAAGCTTTGCGCTTTGGCTTCCTGGACTGGTCATTTTATAAAGGAAATTCCTCCTACAGTTTATCTTATCCTCAGTATTTTACACCAAGTATTACTCTCAAAGCTCAAAGCATGCAATCTGAAATTCTTTGGAGAACTTTTTCCATTGCTGTAGGAAGTCTCAAGTCCTTCCTGCTACAATGGAAGAAGAAAGAAGTGCTCAAGAAATGACTGAATCACCTAAATTAGCATTAAATTCATAGCTACAGAAAAACCATGTCTCTCTATTCTCTTGTCTTCTCTGAGACGGAGGGCTGGCAAATGTTGTTTTGTAATACCCAGTTTCAACTAAATGTTGCTTTTATTTAAACACAAGTGAGAAAAAAACGTATTTTTATTTATTTATTTATTTATTTTTGAGATGGAGTCTCGCTCTGTCGCCCAGGCTGGAGTGCAGTGGTACAATCTCGGCTCACTGCAACCTCCATCTCCAGGGTCCAAGCGATTCTCCTGTCTCAGCCTCCCAAGTAGTTGGGATTACAGGTGCCCACCACCACGCCCAGCTAATTTTTGTATTTTTAGTAAAGATGAGGTTTCGCCATGTTGGTCAGGCTGGTCTAGAATTCCTGCCCTCAGGTGATCCGCCCAACTCGGACTCCCAAAGTGCTGGGATTACGAGAGTGAGCCACCGCGCCTGGCTAAAAAAATTTTTTAATGTTTTATTTTGAAATAATTTTAGATTGCAGAAAAGTTTAAAAAATAATACAGTTTGCTTATATCCTAGTTTCTACTGATATTAACGTCTTAACATTACCACAGAACATTTGCCAAATCTAAGAAATCAAAATTGACCAAAGTCCAGACTGTATTCAGATTTCATCAGTTTTAGGAGAATATTTTTAAGTCCTAAATATCTGAGTGTATGCAGAAGGTTCAGCTCGGCTGTTTCAAACTCTATGAAACTGAGCTTATGGGATCAATCATATTATTGAATCACAGAATGGTATATAAGGAAAGGATTTTAGAGCCCATATAGTTAGTGCTACTTTTAAAAGAAATCCTCAGTTTTGTAAAGGAGGTGAATAAGTCCTTTGAGGAACCTGAAATTATTCAGGGCCAACATAACTTTAGTATTCTCTGCCCAAACAACTCTGAATAGTGGTGGCTTCGGTCTTGGCTGCCCTTTTCTTGTTGAGAAAGAATCCTTGTATGCACAAACACATTCATCCAGCATTGAAATGAAAACATCTCTTACATTGTCACGCGCAGAAACATCCCAATACTCACAGTCCCTTTAACCTACAAAAGGAGGAATTCTGTGGCATCAGCCGCTGCAGAACAGAAAGGTGGAGTTTGTGGAGAGGGCGCGATAAGGTCTACTTCCAACTTTAAACACGACAACGGTGAAATGAGTCATGCTAAAACTCTTTGGGTTTCCTGGGAGAGGCATTTCATTAGGGCTGTCTGTGTGGATATGGGTTAATCCCAGGTACTTGTAAGGTGGTGTGATTCTGCATATCAACACAGCAAGGAGCACAGGAGACACTCTGTCAACATGCATAACCATTAGTCCATCTACAGCTGATGCCTTTGAGTCATCTTATTGAGAATCAGGGCAACCCGAATAAATTTCTCCCTAGCAGTACAGATGGATACCAGGAAACCAAGCAGATGCATTGTAGCTAATCAGGCAGAGGCACAGCAGGGTAACAAGAAGCTAAGATTCACATGCCTTCATGAACCTTAATTAAAGAGCTCAGTGCCTCCTTTTGTTTTATCTGTTGCCAGTGTTTTGTCTCCTATTGTGACAGTTTTTTGTTTGTTTGTTTGTTTTTTGTTTTTTTCAAGTAACCATCAATTTGCTGTGATAATCTAATGAGGAGACAGAACAGTCCTATCTATGTATGTGAAAGAGTAGGGATGGTTATGGCTGCCCAAGAGTTAAAGAGCCGCTGCTCCTGCAGCTGCAAACCAACCTTACAAGAGCCAACTAGAAGGGAGGCAGGAGAGAGGGTGGGAGGAATCCAGGATACCGCAGGACTCATCTCACATTGTCTTCTGCAATCATCAATAAAAACCCAAAACCAAATGTCTTTAAGGGAGAGAGAGCTAAATTATTGAGCAAGCTCTTAACAGCAGGCAAGTAGAAAAGGCATCTGCAGATTTGTGCTTCACACCCCAGTAATAAATACAGTGTTGAGAGAAGAAATCTGTCCAAGCAAACTCACAGGGATGGGGACAGACTCTGCTATCAGTCTCCTCTGACGCGCAAAGATTTGAGGCAAAGGTTGTTGGCTGGGCCCGATGCCCTTCCATGTGAGCTAGGAGGGGTGACCGGGGTGAGAAGATACCAAAGCCCATAAATAACTAGATTTCCTGTAGTTGAGGGATTAACCCCACAGCAGTTCAAGAGAAGCCAAGGAAAAACTGGTCCCTGCGGAGTATTACAAACATATCTCTGGGCAGAATTTCAGTTTTGCAAGATGGAAAGAGTTTTATGGACGGAGGGTGGTGATGGTTGTATAACCATGTGAACACATGTAATGCCACTTAACTGTATGCTTGAAAATTGGTGAAGATGGTTAATTTTATGTTAACGTGTATTTTACCACAATTTTAAAAAAGTATCTAGTATCTCCACGCGGTGTCTGGATTAAAGGGGTAAATGTGCCACTCCTCAGAGCAAGTTCCTTGAGGGCAGGAATAACTATTTATTTGCCTTGCTCTCTCTAGTTCTGGGAATAGTCGTTGGCACATGGTACTCTGCTCAATAAAAGAGCATAGTTATCTGCTCTGTTTCTTGGGCTTAGTTTTGTGGATGCTTCTAAATGACACAATCTCACATGTGTGGCTGGAAGGCAATGGAAAGAGGCATTGCATCCTAACAATTTGCATGTCAAGGTAGTTGGGTAGTCTTGGAAAGAACATTGAATTATAAAGCAGAAGCCCTGAGTTCTATTTGTAGTCCATGTTTTAAATTCAAAAGTTCATTGGCCAAGACATTTAAATTCATAAGTTCATCGGCCAACTCTCTGGCCCAGTTTCTCAGGACAATCCTGTTTGATGGTGTACTCATGGGCTAGACAAGCTGCTATAGGCTATGTTGCCCCTTTACATCTTCATCATACTTAAATCTAGATAAATTCATATTTTTAGATGACAGCCTCATGCCCCTCCCTCTGTCATCCCCCCCCAAAGCAATGAACTCCAATTGTAGAGATTAAAGGGACCAGAGGTGTCAAGAAATGAAGATACCTAGTTTGGGCAGTGGGCCTAGGTGTGAGATCAGCCCTGTTTTAAAATCCAATAATTCAGTGCCCCAACTGTGGCTGTTCAGAAGAGCTGTGCTCACTCACACATCACTAAGAGTGTGCAATCACAGTGGTCGAGGCTCAGTGACCTTATTCACTCATCCTGCAGGGCCTGCTTGACTTGCAACTCTCTGCTCCTTTCCCCCGGCTCTCGGGCCATCTGGCTTCATATTTTGGATCGTGATATTGATCTCAGGTCCGCCATGTTTTGGTGACCCATTGGACTCTTCCCTGCCTGCTTCTCTGTAGAACACAATAGATCCAAAATGGTGATAAAAATGAGTCTTGACATGTGTGAGTTGATGCCTGGTGTTTAGTCAATTACAATTAGTAAGTTATTAAGTCAGGCCAGAAATAGAAGCATAGATTGGTTTTATTGTAATCTCAAATCTCACAAAAGACCAGCAGACAAACTATGAGGATTTCTGCAGCCCTCATTTGGAGAAGCCCACCATACATTTTCTTCTAAAAGTGATGGGATATCACTTTTGAGATTTTGCAGAGTGTGACTTCTGATGAAAAGAGACTTTGGAAGAAGCCATTCCATGGCTCCCTTCTCTTCATTTGCTAGTAGGTTTTTCTTTAAAGTATACATCTTTCAAAAGGACAAAATGCTTTTTTATCATTAGCTTAGTTCCTTGTGAACCAGGGTATGGGACTCATAAAAGAAATGACATCATATATGAATGAAGATTGACTCCATTTTAAATCAAACTGGTTGAAGGCACCTTGATTTCCTTGAAAGTAAATCTTGAAACATATCCTTCTCCGTTCTTGACTTTTTGACCTATATTGCAAATCTGGAATCCCGAGTGGAAAGCATGAGTGTAGATCGGTCATTTTGACTGGAGATATCGGTTGGCTGGCCTGGAGACCCCTTAGGTTCTGGAAACCTTCGGCCTACAGCTCATGTGTTAATTTAGGTTTGTCATGCAAATATTCCTGTACTCCCAAACTACGTCAGATTTGCCAAAGTGCACTTTGGGCATCTGAGTGCAGGGTTGTTATACCCTGTACACACTATTGTGTATGTATCTCTAAAGGGCTGATGGTTTGCTTAATGATTCTCAGTAGAACACCTTGGAGAAATACACCCCTATATATTCTCATCAATCCTCCACTGGTATTGATAATGTTGGTTGGGATTTGTGTTCATCATCTACTAGTGACTCAGCATTTGAGGCTAAATGAGAGTATGCTGAATTTGCTCCAAGGACATAATAGAAAAGTGCTGGAGTTTAAGGAGCTGGTGTATAGCCCTTGCATTTTTTATTTCTTATCCTTATGATTCAGCCACAGACAAAAATTGAAATTTCACTGGTTGGGTGCTGACCATCAGCCTGGAAGCTGGGGAAAACTGCACAGAAGGCAGAGGTCACCGCTCATTTCTGAGAATATAAATGTAAATGGCAGAGAAGGAAGTTAATAAGTGAGTGACAGAAACAAGTGAACACATCCACAATCAACGATCTTCCCATTGTATGGCTTAGAGATCACCTTTAAATGAGCAGACTGATTTAGGGGGCATTTTACCTGCTTCTAGGGTACCCCTGCTACAGTTTTCCATTTGAAACCCATGCCTATTTGAATCAATTTTTTTTTCTAATTCATCAGATGAAGTCGGTTAGTTTAGTCAGATTTTAGCCACACATACTCCAAGCTAGTGAATGATTTTACTGTTCACTCTTTTAGGCCTCGGGATGCAGTTCACAGAATTTTAGAAAACCCAGATGCATGGAGTGAGGAACAAGCTGATGATGTGTGTCCCATGACTCCTCCCTCTCCACCCCACCCGCATCTCCCACATGTACTCTGCCCTTCAGAAGTGTGTGGTGTGACAAGGAATATTAATGTGACCACTGAAATGGAATGAATAGAATCTAGGTGGGGCACAGGCCTCTGGCCCCTCTGGCCTTTCCCACTGCCTGTCTCCACCCCACTTTCATGCTTATCTAACCCCTCCCAACCAGTCACAACCCAACCTCTTGGGAAATCAAGACCTTGGAAGCTTATTATGTGACCGTGTCCTCAGGCTTCTGGTCCTTTAGCTCTTCTCTTTCCTGATTGATTGGAAGGCCACTTATCACCAGAGCTTTGTCACTGCTCCCTCCCCCTTTTACAGATAGCTCTGGGATGCATCAGAACCCAACTGTCCTTGTCAGCCTTCCTTTGAACCTTTGTAAGGACAGCGCAGCGCAGAGTTGTTTTAAGAATTTCCTATATGCACCGCAGAAGGGGTTTGGGAAACCCAGGATGGGGCTGATTAGGGGGATGGGCGTGGTACTTGCCTTCCCCTTACATACGTGGCCTGTGATATTTGTGATGTTGAGATTGCCTTAGGTGATTGTGTGAGAACTTCTCCTTGTAATAACTGTGTTCCGTTTCTCTTCCCAGAGCTCATCTCGTGAGCAAAATTCCCATTTCTAAACATCTCCTTTATAAATATCCTGAACTCAATGGTCTCTTAAGAGTTTCTGGGTATTTAGCAGATTCTCAAGGGGCCAGACAGTGGGTTAACTATTAGAACTACTTAAGTAGTTAGGGTTCTGAAATGGAATGAACTGGATGCCTTAAGAGGCAGTGAGTCTCCCCACGGCAGGAGAAGTTAAAGCAGAAACTGGTGAGGATGCTGTGGAGGAGACAGAAGTGTCAACTAGGTACAGGTGGCACAGGTGGCAAGCAGCCTCTGAGATGGCACCCAATGACCCCACTTCCTAGTATTCATGCCCTTACGGAATCCTTTCCTCTTAAGTGTGAGTTGCATCTAATGACCTTCTCTAAGTGAATAGACAGTGATGGGATATGACGTCTGAGCCTAGTTTGCATACGAGTGTAACTTCTGTTTTGCTCTCATTCTCTCTCTTGTCCTTTCCTTTGCTTACTTGATGAAGCTGTCAGAAGTGTTCAAACCAGAGTGACTCCATTTTGAGTGAGGGCTAGGAAAAATGAGGCTTGGACTTGCTGGGCTGCATTCCCAGAAAGTCAGGCATTCAGAGCCTCTAGATGTTTACAGTTAAGGGAACAGATTGATAATGTTTACTAAACAGACCCAGACTTGGGAGTGTCCTAATATCCTGATATCTTGAGAACGAAGGCATTCTAATTTTGCTTTAAAGATAATAATATTAATTCTTACAAAATGAGTAATTAAGAAAATTAATCCTTTGTCACAAACGCTTGTAGCAGAACATATCTCCCCATAATCTTTTTTTATCCTATATACATGAACATTGTACCTAGGGTGGATGCATTCCTCTTCTTACTTTTGGGAACACCCTACTCTGTCTATGGAGTAGCTGTTCTTTCTCTACTTTACTTTTTTTTTTTTTTCTTTTTTTTGAGATGGAGTCTTGCTCTGTTGTCCAGGCTGGAGTGCAGTGGCATGATCTCAGCTCACTGCAACCTCTGTCTTATGGGTTCAAGAGATTCTCCAGCCTCAGCCTCCCAAGTAGCTGAGATTACAGGTGCCTGCCACCACACCCAGCTAATTTTTTTTTTTTTTTTTAGTAGAGGCAGGGCTTCACCATGTTGGCCAGGCTGGTTTTAAATTCCTGATCTCAAGTGATCTGGCCACCTCATCCTCCCAAAGTGCTAGGATTACAGGTGTGGGCCACCATGCCCAGCCACTACTTTCTTTTTTTTTTTTTTTGAGACGGTGTCTCACTCTGTCGCCCAGGCTGGAATGCAGTGGTGTGATCTCGGCTCACTGCAAGCTCTACCCCCCTGGGTTCACACCATTCTCCTGCCTCAGCCTCCCAAGTAGCTGGGACTACAGGCACCCGCCACCACGCCCAGCTAATTTTTTGTATTTTTAGTAGAGACGGGGTTTCACCATGTTAGCCAGGATGGTCTCGATCTCCTGACCTCATGATCCATCCGCCTTGGCCTCCCAAAGTGCTGAGATTACAGGTGTGAGCCACTGTGCCCGGCCGTACTTTACTTTCTTAATAAACGTGCTTTTGCTTTGCACTGCGGACTTGCCCTGAATTCTTTCTTGTGCGAGATCCAAGAACCCTCTCTTGGGGTCTAGATCAGGACCCCTTTTCTGTAACAAAGCCAGCCACCATATTACAAGCTGCCATTTGGAGAGGCTCTCATAAGAAGGAACAGAGGGAGGTCTCTGGCCATCAATTTGTGAGGAACTGAGACCCTCAATCTAACAGCCCAGGAGGATCTACTCCTGTCAACAGTCTCTTGAGCGAGCTGGGGAGCAGATCCTTCCCCAGTCAAGCCTTCAGATGACCACAGCACCTGTGATCTCACCAAGATTGCAACCTGTGAGAGACCTTAAAGCAGTGGACCCAGCTAAGTCACACCCAGATTCCTGACCTACAGAAACTGTGAGATGATAAATGCTGTTTCAAGCCACAAAATATTAGGGTAATTTGTTATGTAGCAATAGATAATTAATCTAGCATGTTGAATAGTTGACCTCTGGTATCCCTCCCACATTTAGGATTTTATGAGTTTTCAGGGATTAAAAATGATATTGGAAGATATTGACTCTATTGATGTCCAAACCATTCTTTTTATTTCTCTTTTCTTCTAAGTTCAATAAATAGTTGTGCTTATCTGTGGGGATTCATTTTTCTTTGTGTTCAGGCATGTCAGCTAGCTGAAGCCTTATTGTGCTGGCTGGAGAAAGTGAACTAATTCAGGCAAGGATCTTTGAAAACCCTAGGAAGTCCACCAAGGAAAAGGAAGATACCATCTGCTCGCTAATGCAGTGTGCTTTGCATGTGAAATAAGAGCCATCGCAGCTCAAATAAGCAATTCCAGTGTCATTGATTGCTCTGGGTCTGAGCAGTTTTTTCTAATCTACCCTATTATTTTCACCTTTAGTGCAGGGCCCATCAGTGCTGGTTCTGAAGGGTTCCTTCAGTCATCAATTTGAGGAGCTGCCACAATTGCTTTCTGCATAGATATATTTGTGACTTAAATGCTCTTGGTTCAATAAAAGAATTATAGTGCTTTATTGTGACTTGAGGAAGCCCAGGCAGGCTTTGCCACCACAGTTCTGAAGATCTATTACTCTGCCAGACCGGCCCGCTGAGTTAATGTTTTGTATTAAGATTTCTAGTCTTCATTCCGAGAAACAGAGAGGCAAATGACTTGCTAATGCTTGTTGCTGGAAGAAATAAAAGATGTAGTCTGAAATCTAAATGATTTAAATAAAAGAAAAATTTCTGCACGGTGAACCAAATTGCCCTTCTTTCCCCACCAGGCACACAGGCCGACTTCACAATGCTTGAGCAACGTTGTATTTTAAACCAATGAAATGGTCTAGAAGACAGGCCCTAAGGAGTTCAACCGTGTGAAAAAATTGTCCTGTGCTCTCAGCATATCAAGTACCTAGAATACATTAGGAAGAAGCACAACTGCCTGTTTCTGTCTCTAAATAGTATTCCGATTGTAAATTGTGACTAGCAGTTTATCTTAAGAGCTGCTTCGGAGGTGGGGGTGGAGAGAGAATGAGAAAATTGAGGGATTGTGTGATCCATGGTGGGGGTGCAGCTGCCACCTTTAATATCTTGTCCCAGTGTCCTGGTGTCCTGGGTGGTTTTGGCCATTGAGTGTGTGCTTAGCACAGTGGTTCTTACATTCCACTTACATACACATTTCCATCTGCAAAGATTCTCACAAAGTAGTTTATTATATATTTCCTGTAACATATCAGAGAAGATAGATTCAAGAATGTAGTTGAGGAAACAGGCACCCAGAGGTTAGATCCTTCCTTTAAAAACTTGTGGTAAAATGCATATAACATAAAGTTTACCATGTTAGCCATCTTAAGGTGTGTGATTTAGTGATATTAAGTATGTTTACAATGTTGTGCATCCATTGCCACTATCTAGTTTCAGAACTTTTCATTATCCCCAAAGGAAACATACATCCATTAAGCAGCCACTCCCGCTTCCTTCTATCCCCAGCCCCTGGCAACCACTAATCTACGTTGTCTCTCTGGATTTGCCTGATTTGGATATTTCATAATTTAGATATTACAGAATCATGTAATATAGGTTCCTTTGCATCTGGCTTCTTTCACTTAGCATAATATTTTCAAGGTATCCATGTAGACACTGCATTAATGTATCAGTACTTCATTCCTTTTGGTGGTTGAATAATAGTCCATTGTATGGATACACTTCATTTTGTTTATCCATTTATCAGTTGATAGATGCAAGTTAAATGCTTTTAACATTAATTAATGGCAACATTAATTACAAGTATTTTAAGTGTCCACAACCAATCAATAGATGGTTGCATTAATAATAATTATCATTGAGAACTAAACGTCAAACACGGAGTCCTTTTCTTAGCCAATTTATCACAGGACTGGACTCCTTTCACTGAAAGCAAGATTTAGGACTCATCATTATCTTCTAAAATGCTGAGATGGACAGCAAGATATGTGAAAGATGTGACTCTTCTGAGAAAATGGATCCACTGAATGCTGTCAGAGATTTTTACTGGTTCTGGCATTGGCAGGCTGGAGTTACTATGGGGGAAAGTTCATCCCAGTAGCATGCTTGTGGAGAGATTTTGAGGAGGTTCCAGGAGAGAAGTCTGGAAGGTTTCTCTTAGGTTACATGTGTCTGGCCAGTCTAGCTAGTGTGTTTTCAATGTTCGTAAGTAGTTCTGTTTTGGGCATTCACAGGGTCATCCTCCATCAGAGACATTCCACGGGGTTGGGGTTTCTGGGACTCCAGTTTCTCACCACCTCCCCCAGTATTACTGCTGCACCATGATGGTACTGAGCTTGGAGAATGGGGTGGACTATGCAATGGAAGAGTCCATTGGCAGTAAGTCAGAGATGGGAAGGCTGGGTTTGCATGGACAGAGGAGTCTCACTCCTGAGGATAACACGAGGTCCTCTGGCACATAGTCAGAAATATTATGTTTAAAAATGAGCTGACTTGGGAACTTTTGAAGGTAGGTGGGTGTCCTATGACAAGAGGAATGGGGGCACCTCAGACACATTTTTTTCTGAAGTTTACACAGATCATGGCAAGTTTTAACTGACTACACCTTGTATTTAGAGACTCTGAGATCAGAGTTGTCTTTCATACTTCTTAGAATCTGCCAGTTACATCAGAGGAGATAATAACATGCCAACTTCTTAAACTGGGAAGGTGGGAACATGGGTGCTAGCTATAGCACGATTCTTTATACCTTCTATAAATTGTATTTAAAAATCACACAGATTCCGATTTTGTAATACATTCTTAAGATATCCTACCACAAGCCAAGCAGTTACAATTCAAATGGATAATAACTGCTTTTCCTTTTGGAAAAATAGCCCATGCCCCTAATTGGATCACTGTGCATTCAGCACAGCATCTGTTGGCATGGCACTTGCTGGGAAGGCTGAATGAGAGATATTGAATAATCATGCCCTGTGTCTCCCACCGCTGCAGGTCCCCAGATGTGGTCTGCCACTTCTACTCCAGTTTCTGGTATTGGAACTTCTCCCTGGCCCACTGCTGCAGTGATTAGGACAAGATCCCAGATTGGCTAGTGTCTGCAAGTGAGCATCATACGTGTTGAAGTGATTCACAAACCATGAATGTGATTTATCTCCCTAGGAAGGATGGTCTTCATAGCGAAGTTGCACTGTTTTTCTAGAAGGTTGTTATCATAGTACCTTACTCATGATAGTGCAGCCCATCGTGAAGTAAATGCACATGATTAAATTTAACTCGAATGCACACACACGCACACACAAAACCACCCTAACATATAATCTGGAACATAGTAGCTGCTCAATACATCATCCTTAATTTTGAAAGCATTGGCAAAAGTCTATGTCTGGGGGCCTAGAATGTTTTCCAGGTGGAAAGGATATAAATGAGCAAGGCATATGCCAGCTTTTTAGGCTCAATTTACCAAACACTTGTGTTTTTCTTTAAAACATGGCCAAAACAACTTAGTCTGAATCCAGGTGGATTCTGCACACCCCTCATGAGGGAGCTCCTGGGCTGAGACATAGACTTGGTGAGACCCCGCCAGGTGTTTCTAGAAGCCAGCTCTTCATATAGAAAGCTTACATTGGTTCCAGCCTTTCTGCTAAGTGAACATCATCTATGTTTGAACATTTTCACCAGCAGGAATCTCACTACCCTCATATCTGGAAATGAAACATTTGCCTCATTTGTACTTTATGCACGAGAAACCCACCGACTGCTGTGATTCTTCATAATTCTCAACCAGATGGATTGTATGATGGGATTGATGGCATTGACTACAAATTGTTGGAGGAAGGGTGCCCCTACATTTCCTAGGGCTGCCACAATACAAACCGGGTGGCTTAAAACAAGAGAAGTTTATTCTCTTCCAGTTCTGGAATCTAGAAGTCTGAAATTAAAGTGTCAGCAGGGCCATGTTCTCTTTCCGAAGGTTCTAGGGGAGGATTCTTTCTTGGCTTCTGGTAGACGCTGGTGTTCCTTGGCTTGGAGATACATCACTTCAGCCTCTGCTTCCGATGTCATGTGGCATTCTCCCCTCATGTGTCTATGTGTCTGTGTTCCTTCTCCTCTTTGGTCTTATTAGATTAAGGGTCCATGATACTCTGGTATGACCTCATCCTAATTTAAGTAATATACCTGCGATGACACTGTTTTCTTTTCTTTTCTTTCTTTCTTTTTTTTTTTGAGACAGGGTCTCTGTCTGTCACCTAGGCTGGAGTGCAGTGGCGCAATCTTGGCTGACTGCAACCTCTGCCTCCCAGGTTCAAGAGATTCTCCTACCTCAGCCTCCTGAGTAACTAGGATTATAGGCATGTGCTATCACACCTGGCTAATTTTTGTCTTTTTAGTAGAGACAGAGTTTCGCCATGTTGGTCAGGCTGGTCTTGAACTCCTAACCTCAAGTGATCAGCCTACCTTGGTCTCCCAAACTGCTGGGATTACAGGCATGAGCCACCACACCAGGCCTGACCCTATTTTCAAATAAGATTGTATTTTGAATTACTGGGGATTAGGACTTCAACATATCTTTTGGGCCAGGCATAGTTCAAACAATAAAAAGCACTTGATCTATTTTTACCATGCTCAAAAACTTAAACCCAGCCCTGCTGAATCCCTGTAGAGAAGATGTCTCAGGAATTCTTAAGAACTAGGGAGTCGTGAGGTTGTCACCTCATGTTGTTATACCCAGTGATGTTTTAGGAGGTTCTGCATGAAGATGCAGCATTGCTGATGAAATGATTGCTTGCTGAGTGGGGAAGGCTGCAGTCCACTGTTTTGATTTATTCCCTGTGACTTCTTTTTAGATTTTCTTTTGTTCGGTTTGAGTTGCAATGCTGCTGTGCTTCTCAATCCAACTTTATTCTCTGTGTAGCCCCATCAGACAAGCTGATTTCATTGGACTTACTTTTTGTAGTTTTTGTTAATAAAGATTTGATCAATTCAATGGGCTTTGGCCAACTGCACATGTCCAGTCCCAGTGTTCTTATGCCTTCTTCTGGGAGGGGGCACCCTCCTCCCCTCCCCCTTGAGAATCACTGCAATAATATATGCTGCTGGAATTTAGGGTGGTGTGAGTTCAGAGATCTTGTTGAAGATTCCCCCTATATCCCTTTTACTGCCATGTGACAGGTATTCCATCCCACGCCTGAGGACAGGTGCTCCGTTACACCTGTCCTAATTAAGGTTACCTAATTAAGGTTATCTAATTAAGGTAACCTAATTAAGGTTACCGCTTTGGAAGGGGTGGATTGAGGGTGGGAGAGGAAGAGAGAGAGTTGAGGAGAAAATGGTGGCGGGAGAGGGAAGACCACCTTGGTCATCTGGGTTATCTGAACAACTCCTGGAGGTACCTAAGGTGAAGGACACTGACCATTTCCACATCTGGATTGCCTGAACTATTTGCCAGGCAGTTCCATTGTGGGGTTCCTGGTCTTTGGGTGGAGTGGAAAGAGAAAATCTCAGATGGAAGTGGAAAGGAGGTACTGGTAAGTAAGAGGGTCTAGAAACAGACATTATTCATTTGATGTTTTATGCAGAAGCTTTAGGGTAACACTGATGATAGTACCTCCACTTTTCTTATTTGTTTGATAAATATACCACTTCCAGCTGACTGCAGGCTTATCAGTTGTTGTCTACAATTGTAAATACCGTCCTTTCTTCATAAGGCTAAATGGTTAATATTTTTATAGCAATTTTGTGAATTAATGAACTAAATCTGTGGTTACTCATGTAATTTCAGTTACCACTGGCAAGGGAAATTTTAAAACAAATAGATTATTACTACTACAGTTCCACAATTTTGCCAACTCCTGGACACGTCTGCTTCCTTGAAGAGGGCTCTGTCACTCAACTCTTGGCTTTACACTTCGAGGCAGTTTACTGCTCCTTGGAGAGCGGGCTGTCTCCCTCTATCAGTGCAGTGAGTCCTTTGCTATAAGAAAAAAGAAAGAGAGTGGGAGAGTGAGACTGGAAGGCTGGGAGAGCTGGGGTGGCACGTGGATACTTTCTCTTCTCCTTTGGGAATTCCACTTAAAGCCTGAGGAGAAGGCATTGCCCAAACCCTGAGGGTTCCTGGAAAAACGGAGGAAGTTTCCACCAGAAGAATTTGCTATATTCTTAACAGAGTGCACAGCAGGGTGGTCAGCATGGGCGCCCCAGTATGGCAGAGCCTGCAAAGTCCCCAGATAGGTTCAGACCCTTTCCATTGCACTGTTTGTGGCCAGCAAGATTTAGAGCCCAGTCAGGCACGATGGCTTATGCCTGTAATCCCAGCCCTTTGGGATGCCGAGGTGAGCGGATCATGAGGTCAAGAGATTGAGACCATCCTGGCCACCATGGTGAAATCCTATTCTACTAAAAATACAAAAATTAGCTGGGCATGGTGGTGCGCACCTGTAATCCCAGCTGCTTGGGAGGCTGAGGCAGGAGAACCGGTGGGGCAGAGGTTGCAGTGAGCCGAGGTTATACCACTGCACTGCAGCCTGGTGACAGAGCAAGACGCCATCTCAAAAAAAAAAAAAAAAAAAAAGCCGGCTCTGTGCAGTGGCTCACGCCTGTAATCCCAGCACTTTGGGAGGCTGAGGAGGGCGGATCACGTGGTCAGGAGATAGAGACTATCCTGGCAAACATTGTGAAACCTCGTCTCTACTAAAAATAGAAAAAAAAAATTAGCCGGGCGTAGTGGCAGGCGCCTGTAGTCCCAGCTACTAGGGAGGCTGAGGCAGGAGAATGGCATGAACCTGGGAGGCGGAGCTTGCAGTGAGCTGAGATCGTGCCACTGCACTCCAGCCCTGGTGACAGAGCAAGACTCCGTCTCAAAAAATAAAAATAAATAAATAAATAAATAAATAAAATATATACACATATATTATAAAATATGAAATGTTTATTTTTGAATATTTAGAAAGTAGAGAAAAGCTCCCCAAAGAAAAGAAAACTACTTTTTTTTTTTTTTTTTTTTGAGACAGAGTCTCACTCCGTTGCCCAGGCTAGAGTGCAGTGGTGTGATCTCGGCTCACTGCAACCTCCATCTCCTGGGTTCAAGCAATTCTCTGCCTCAGCCTCCCGAGTAGCTGGGATTACAGGTGCCCACCATGCCCAGCTAATTTTTTTTGTATTTTTAATAGAGATGGGGTTTCACCATCTTGGCCAGGCTGATCTTGAACTGCTGACCTCGTGATCCACCTGCTTCGGCCTCCCAAAGTGCTGAGATTATAGGTGTGAGCCACCGTGCCCGGCCAAACTACTTTCAATCTGACCTGCTAGTGATAACTCTTGGCATTTTGACATATTTCATTCATAAACACACACGCATTCCCCATTTGGACTGCATTGCTCATGGTGTTTTGTAACATTTTCTCCTTAATGATATTGTTAATATTTTCTTAAGGTGTTAATTGTTCCTTTAAAACTGATTTTAAATGACTGCATAATATTTTATTTAAATGACTGCATAATATTTCATTGTATGGCTGTGACATAATTTATCTAACTAACCTTCTAATTATTGGCCATTTAGGTTGTTTCCAGTTTTTCAGTATGATAAATAATGCTATAATAAGCATCCTCATATGAAACTGTTAGTGCACATCCTTATCAGATCATTGGTTTGTTGTGGTATTTTCCCTGTTTTTGCTATTTTCTTGATATAGATGCAGTCACTTAACAGTAGCAATTTTAAGTTGTACTTATGTACTATATTAAGGGAGCTCTTGTTTAATTTGCTCCCATCCATGAAGCAAATCTATTTTCTATTTTAAAAACACTCCTTAAATTTAAATAATTAGAATGAACTTGAAATAGTTATATTTAGCTACAAAACACACTGGAACATTAGACTGTATACTAGTCAGCTTGGGGCTGCCGTAACAAAATATCACAGACTTGGTGGCTGAAACAACAGACATTTTATTTCCTCACTGTTCTGGAGGCCAGAAGTCCAAGATTAAGGTTCTGGATGATTGGTTTCTGGTGAGGGCTCTCCTTCTGGCTTGCAGATGGCCACCTTCTCCATATGTGCTCATATGACCAGTCTTTGTTTGTTTTCTGTTGCTTATAACAGAATACTTGAAACTGGGTAATTTGTAGAGAAACAAAATATATTTCTTACAGTTCTGGAGACTGGGCAGTCTAAGGTCAAAGGACCCATCTGATAAATGCCTTCATGTTAGTGGAGACTCTGCAGAGTCCTGAGGTGGTGTAGAGCATCACAGGACGAGGGGCTGAGCATGCTGGCTCAGGCCTCTCTTCCTCTTATGAAGCCACCAGTCCCACTCCCACAATAACTCATCCATCTATTAACCCATTAATCCATGAATGGATTCATCCATTCATGAGAACACAGCCCTTGTGATCCAATCACATCTTAAGGGCCCCACATTTCAATACTGCCACAATGGGGACTAAGTTTTAACATGAGTTTCTGAGAGGACAAACATTCAAACCATAGCATGGCCTTTCCTTGGTGAATGTGTTTAGAGACAGAGCAAGAATGGCTTCTGGTGTCAATTCTTATAAGAATGCTAATGCCATTAAATCAGGGCCTCACCCATATGATCTCAGTTAAGATTAATTACTTCTAAGTGGTCCCATCTCCAAATACAGCCACACTGGGGGTTAAGGCTTCAGCATATGAATTCTGGGGGACACAAACATTCAGTCCATACGAGACTGAGATTTTAAAACTTAATTACGCGGCCCTATCTTTGTATAGTATGTTTTTTATTTTTTAAGCATTTTTACATGTATTATCCCATTTCATCTGAAACAAGTTGGATCATCTTTAAATTTTCCTCAGGTTACCTTCTGGAAAAGTTAATTTTTTTTTTCAAAATAGTACATGGATATAGTTTACAAAGTCAAATAATATTATAATAATAAATGCCTTATAACAACCACAACTAAAATAGTCCTACGGCCCCTGTGTTCTTGCTGGCTGGGGGTATGGACTGCTGTCAGCTCTTCAAGGCCACCTGATGTTCCTTGCCTCATGGCTCTGTCACAGGCAGTTGATTTCTTCAAGGCCAGCAGGAAATCTGTCTTTCAAAGTGTTCAAATTGCCTGATTGAGCCAGGTCCACCAAAGATACTCCATTTGGTTTACCTTGAAATCCGCTAATTTGGAAACTTAATTGCATCTACTCAATCCTTTCACAGCTAGAAGCATGTCACAGGTTCCACCCAAACTTAAGGGGAGGGGAGTACACAAGGGCATGGCACATCAGGGATTAGCTGCTATAACCTATAAAGCTATATGATAACCATTCGATTTTATATTCCTAAGTTCCTATTTTGATACATATGCATTTTAACTATTACACCTTCCTTCCCCTCCCATCTTCCCCTCCCAACTTAGTTATAGCACTTTTTAAAAACTTAAATCCATGTATTATGTTACATTCTGTTTTATTATTATGTTATATAAATTTGTGGTAGATATTTATCACATTTTGTAGCTGCACAGTCTTTTTGGAACATGTTGCTGTGTTTGAGGAATTATCCACCTAATGGTTCCCACCTGCATGTCTCTGCGATCTTCTAGCTTCTAATGTTGCTGGGGAGACACCCAGTGCTGTTCTGATCCCAGGTCCTGTGCGTGTAGCCTAGTTTTTTCCTTTCTAGAAGTGTTTAGGGTCTGTTCTTTGTTTCAAATGTTCTGAAATAGATAATGTGTCTTGTCCACTTTTCTTTTAGGATTCACTCAATGGACATTTTAAATTTGGAGCTTCAGCTTTATTTACTTCAGTTCTAGAATTTTTTTCTTTTAGTATTATGCTCTCCTTAATGTTTTCTATTTTATTTTTCTGGAACTCCTATTATTTGGACATTGGACATTCTTATATAACCCTTCATTTTCTTGCCTTTTGTCTCCGATTGTCCTCTGTAATATATATTTTTACAAATTCTGCATTATCTTCCAATTGCTTTATTGAATTTGTAAGTTTGAGTCTTATATTTTAATCTTTCAGGAGCTCTTGACTGCTGAGCAGTCTTATTATTTTAAAGTAGCATTGATATAGCACTTAAGAAGAAATCACTTAGGCAGATAGCAAGGGCATGGGAGTCCTCAGTAAGGCTTTTCTTTTTAATAAAAAGCAGCCCCAAATCATTTTCTAACAAAGAGCAGCCTGCAAGCTGGGAGCTTGCACGGGTGAATGCCAGCAGGAACTAGGGACTAGACATGTTCAAAATGGCAGCTCCATCTTCCCTTCTCTGCCAGCCACGTGTACAGTAAGAAGCAGGCAAGATGGGGCTGATCAACTGGAAAGTCTGTTTGCATAAGAAGATTAGGGTGGGGCAACCTGCCTTCCTTAGCGCTATGTAAACGTCATATCTGATCGAATCAATCTGTGAGCCCTGTGTAAATCAGACACCGCCTCCTCAAACTGGACTATAAAATGTGATGCATTCATCACCAGGTCCTTTCTGCTAGGAGACCCCTTCATCTATAGAGGAAGCTGTTTCTCTTTCTCTTCTACCTATTAAACTTCCACTCCTAATCTCCTGGTGTGTGTCCGTGTCCTAAATTTTCCTGGCACACAATGACAAACCCCAGGGTATATACTCCAGCCAATGTAGCTACTTCAGCGTCTCATTTTTATTTCATAAATGTAATATCTTGAGGTTTTCTTTTTCTCTTTGCATTGTTTTCATTTCCTCTGAGTTTTCTTGAGGCGGGGGTTTGGTGCTAGTAGGAGGGGGAAGTTATTTGTTAACAGTTTTCTCCATTTTGGAGATTTTCCTCAGTAACGGTAGAGGAGGAGAGCAGGGCCAACTTCTTTTCTATAGAGAATTCTGAACAATTTCCCCATGCTTATCTCCTGTCTCACATGTACCTTCATTGTGCTGAAATGGATGCCACCAATACCTGTGCCTTTCTGAATTTCTGAGGCAGCAACCCAGCTTATTTTTCAGCAGCATCATCCCTACCAACACTTAAGGTTGAGTCCTCCCTCCTCTGTGAAGTGTTTGCCATTCTTCCCTTTGCTTTCTATCTTCATACACTGTTGGTGCGGTTACTAATATCTTCTGGCTTCATTAAAGACCAGCTTTGTGTTTCCATATCTTTGCTATCTTTCCATATTTAGGCGTGTTTGAAGGATTATCGTCAAAAGAAGGAGGTATAAAACCATGTTTACTGTGCTTTCTTAAACCTCAAAGCACCAAAGGTCTCTTTCCAATGACTTTCTACTTGCTGGTACTGGGGCAGGCGTAATGATTCCTTTGTCAAGACAATGGGATTTAAAGCTAGGAGAGGGACTTTGTATGTCATACAATGGATCCATGGAGGCAGAAGAAAACGGGGAAAACTCAAATCCCATTGAGGTTTTTGAAGTGCAGAAAATGGACACATGGCCTATTTGAATTATGGAATTCCTGTTTGATAATGCCCATTGCTTGTAACTAGTTGGTCAAAATTAGATTTCACAGAAACATTATGTCTTGATTACAATATTAGAATTCTACAGCAAGACACACAATGTGATTTGAAGTCCACAAACTCCCTGACTGTCAGACTGAATTTCTGTAAGCCATACTTATTTAGCTTTTAGAAAAACAGAAAACTTGGCAGAACTCTTCTGGCCAGGATGAAGCAGAGTGGGAATAACCATATCAGATTTAAATTGGAGATGGTAGAATGCTGCCACTTTTTTCAAACTAATCAAGGTGAAAGGCCAACATACACCAGTGACTAACAGGAAGGATTTGGGACATGGCTTTGGGCTCCTCCAGCGTTCAACATGGTATTCTGATTCCTGCTCTCAAGATTGGTGAAGAAACAATATTTTTTAAAAAGTCGTCGTCATTTTATGTTTGCTACTTACTGAACTCAAAACAGTATGGTTTGCATTAGCAGAACTTCTATAAATTGTGTGGAAGGGATTTAAAACAATTCTGTAGTCTGTATGAAAAATGAGCCTGCGATTCCTGACTCCTCAGAGTTCCTTGTAGGAGTCCTGGTGTAAAGTGATCTTTCACATGCCTGATTGGAACTGTGAGCCAAGCAACATCTGCATTTTTAAAAATAAACATTTTGCATGTAGAAACTGAAGTTTGCTTCTTTAGCCTTTTTTTTGGGTGTGTGTGCTAAGTAAATTGATTCGTCATAAATACACACTGGTACTTAGGAATTGTGAACAGATTTAAAGTACATATTTGGGGAGATTCTGTGGTGATGACTGTGTTACCATTTTGGAGTCAGGATTGCCCACCTTCTTTCCAAACATTGTTTTTTGTTCCAGGAAAATTCCTAGTAGTCCAGTTTCTGGTTATGTATAGATAAAGAGGCTTTTCTCCTCCACCTCTCCAAATTGTTTACTGACAATATTACCCCCTGATAAAGCCTTTTATTCTACAACTAGAGATATATTCTATAGTTTTAGCACCTTTGGGAGAGGTAACACATTGATTTAAATTTCCAAATGCACAAATATCCCAGATCTGATTGTGAGATCTGCTTCCCAGCATGGAAATGGCAGAGAGGAGGAGATGGAGATGTCAATAACGCGGGAGGAAAGGGCTGGGTGCAAAGGAGGATTTCGAGTGAGATGGGCAACATGATTTGAAAACCGCAAGCTCCTTGGCTGTCAGACTCAGTTTTTAGACAGCCAAAGCCAGAATATAGCAGAGACTAATGAAGGCAAACTTTTCCTACGTGACAATTTCGCTGAGGGCTAGCCCCGCAAATGGGCTAGGAACAGAAAACCATCCTGTCGTACATTACATCATGAAAAGATGAAGAGGAAGTAGCAAACCAGAGCCTGGATGCGATTTCCCAAATCATCACATGGATCCTTGGTTAGGGAGGCTAATGCTCCTTCCCGCCTTGCTTTCCGTGCTCAGAGTAAGTTCTGCAGCACAGCTGGGCCTACGGACAGGATTCCTCATCGTGACAGTGTGACTTCAGTCAGGAAAGATGTGAGTTATGTTCCTAGAGGTATTTGATCACAATGGGTTTCTAACACCTAGTAAGGTAATATTTATTTCTTTGAGATGGTAAAAGCAATAGAAAAAAAATCTTAATTTCTTTAAAAGTAAGTAAGGATAGTTGTTAAAAGTAATAATTTAGAATTTACAACTTCTTTGTAATCCAAGAGAAAAGATTCTGGGGTCATGACAACATTCTCCCCCTTAAAAATGTTTTTGGGCCAGGCATGGTGGCTCAACGCCTGTAATCCCAGGACTTTGGGAGGCCGAAGCAGGCGGATCACCTGAAGTCAGGAGTTTGAGACCAGCCTGGCCAGCATGACGAAACCCCATCTCTACTAAAAATACAAAAAAATTAGCCGGGCATGGTGGCACGCGCCTGTAATCCTAGCTACTCGGGAGGCTGAGGCAGGAGAATCACTTGAACCCGGGAGGCAGAGGTTGCAGTGAGCCAAGATAGCAACACTGCACTCCAACCTAGGTGACAGAGCAAGACTCTAACAAAAAAAAAAAAAAAGGTTTTTACCTCTTCCTTACCTACAACAGTGGTTCCTTAGCTATATGAGAATTTTTTTTAAAAAGCTCTTCTCAGGAATACGTGTGTTTGCAAACTCATTCTCTCTCTCTCTTTACTTATAATTTCAGATCCTTAAACATTTTCACATGAAAAATCTTGACCTAAAGGAAAAACTCAAATTCCATAAGCTTGCATTCAGGTCTTCCATAATTTGGCTCCAATGTACTTCTTCATTAAGAAATCATTTCTTTGAGATGAGAGAGTACCTGCAGAGTATGCGCAGATCTGAGCTAAATTCACGTGTAACCATGGAAACTCTAGGCATCAGTAAAGGAAGATATTACAAGATAGTGTGAAAAGCACAGAAGTGAGCATTAAGTTTTGTAACTTAACTAGTTTTGAAACCCTTAATGGTGTAACTTTGGTAGAGAAATATCATTTAGTCTTTTGGGGACTCAATTTCCTTTCTGTGTATAACTAAAGTGAAATGATCTCTTTGATTGCTCTTAGCCCTGAGTTTCTAGACTTTATGATTCCAGGCTGAGGACAACCATCCTTCATAGGGCATCTCTCCTCCTGACCATAACTGAAAGGGAATAAGAAGTGACTTCCAAAGAAAAAGAGAGAATTTGGAGGTGGGGGTAAAAGATGAAGAGAAATAGGAGCCTGGGGTGTTTGAATTTGCATTCACCTATTATTTCCACTGTTCTCATTTTAGCTTTAGAGAACCTCTCTTGACCCACATCTAAGGACCCTGCTGAACACATAACTTTCATACTGAAACATCTTCTATGTTGAAAGGGGAGGTTTTCTAGGAAAATGTTAGACTTCATTTTGAAACAAATGGAGTGGGGACGTGGCAGCAGTAATTGAATTAGAAATTCTTAAATTATCCTCCTCCAGATTCTGTAGACCTCCTTTTCCCTCAAAGGATCACATACGAATTTCATGCAACCTCTGGCAATATTCTGGCTGGAGACAAGTGTCTGTCATGGGCGACAAGAATGTAATCTCTAAATAATTCCATCCTGGGCCTCAACAGAGAAGAGTGTTTCCATGTGGTCGCCTTTCCGACGGACTAGATGAGCAGAGACCACCAAGCACATTTCAAGAAGGATATTAGATGCCACTAGGGCCAGGAGCTCAGAAGTGAGTTATTAGAGTTTTGTTTACTATGCCCTCTGGATATGGTCCTAATTAGGTGGAACTGATAAGCTTGACAAATTTTGAACTATTGCTTTCTGTTTGCCAATAACAAAATATTACTGTGTAGGATGTTAGTTATTTTCCACATCAAACCCTTTCTATTTTCCTGAAGATATCATTGGTTTCCATTTCAATGCCCCTTTTGTTTAGAGGGAGAATAATGTCCTTTTTACCTTTTTTTAATTAAAGCACCTTGGTGACTAATGTACAATTTCTGTAGACTTTCCTCTGAACCCCAACCTCTATACTTCCTTCACTTCCGGGCTCCGTGATTTTACTTTCTCAGGTAGTAATTAGATCAAGCAGAGGGCTCAGGCACAGAATACATCTTCCCAAATCTCATTAGCATTTCTTAACTAATATTCCCCCCCTTCCTTCCTTCTTCCCTTTCTCTTTTCTTTTCCTTCCTTCCTTCCTTCCTTTCTTCCTCCCTCCCTCCTTTCCCTCCCTCCCTTCCCTTATTTCCTCCTTCACCCTTCCTTCTTCCCTTCCCTCTCCCTCTCCTTCCTTCCTTCCCTCCCTCCTTTCCTCCTTTACCTTCCTCCTTCCCTTCTCTTCCCTTCCCTTTCCCTCCCTCCCTCCCTCCCTTCCTTCTTTTTTTCTTTCCCTCTCTTTTTTCTTTCTAACTGTGAATTATGCAGACCCTACTGTCAAGGATATACCTATAAACATTAGATTCCTACTTTTAACTGGTGGGAAGCTGTATGGAGAGTGTTTTTAGAAACCCCAAACAACCAGCAGTAATAGCAACAACAGAGAAACATAGAAAGCACACATGTATTTATGCTGATGAAGCAATTACATACATAGGTTTATATATGTGCTTAAACAGCTATGACATGTTGGAATATTTTCTTAGTGATGTCCTGAAACCATAATTATATCTCAATGAAATATTTACTCAAGTTTTATCAGGCCCAGGAACAATTATTTTACAATTCTTTTTGGAATGCAAACTTAGAAGTCTAAGAGTTAAAGTAATTATCCCAGAGTTGAAATAATTTGAATGCAGAAGGATGTTTTCCAGGGTGGTGTTTATAATAGATTTAAGTCTGGTTTAGTCGCCGTACTCCAGAAAGATATCCTTCTGCTAACTCCCTCATTCAAAAATATCTAGGAAGAATATTCCAGCTAATCAGATCTAGGAACTGAACCAGCTCACTGAGAGGTAAAGGGAAACACCTGCATGTTAGAAACACACAGCAAATGAGGCTGCCCAGAATATATGCTGGAAGAAGGAAAATAGCAACTACTCAAGCGCGTTACCCTCGGAACAGAAGAATGTGAATGATAGGCTGCAATGCTCTTTAATTTTATGCAGAAAGATCATTTCTAGGAAGTGGCTATTTTGAAAGGTGTACTTGAAACATTTTTGAAAGACTTTCTTCCTTTTGGAATTCATACCAGAAATCTGACTTCTCTACAGCCTTTAATGTCAGGATGTTTTCTGTGGCTATCGCTGCGTCTTCTGGCTGGTGCACTTTAAGGGAAGTAGAAGAGAAGGTTGAGGTAGAGAATGTGTAGGGAGAAAATAAAACTAAGGGTTAGAAATGGCAAATATGTGGGTAAATATAAGACAGTATAAATTTATTCTCATTTCTTCTCTTAAGTTCTTTAAAAGATATTTAAAGTTGCATAAATAATTATAACATTGCATCGTTGAGTTTATGATGTATACATGTAATAAGTGACAATTATAGCACAAAGGAGGAGGGAGAAAATTGAGCTATACTGAAGCAAAGTTGGTATATTTTGCCAGAATTAAGTTAGAATTAAACTAAAATAGATTGTTATAAGTTAAGATGCATATAATAATTTCTAAAACATCATTAAGAAAATAACTTTAAAAAATTGAAATAAAAAAGGAATTAAAATGGCACACCAGAAAATATTTATTTAACACAAATGAAAGTAGTAAAGGAGGATCAAAGGAACAAAAAATACTTGCGATCTATTGAAAACAAATAGCAAAATGACCAATGTAAATCCACCCGTCAAAAATTATATTAAATGAGAATGGACTAAATACTTCAATCAAAAGGCAGAGGCTATATTAATATCAGAAAAAACATACTTTCAGTAGAAATCATTACTAGAGACCCAGAAATTCTACTTGTAAGTATACATCCAAAGGAATTAAAATCAGTATGCCAAAGAGATTCTCATATTAATTGCAGCATTATTCAGAATAGCTAAGATATGGAAGCAACCTTGGTGTCCATCATCAGATAAATAGATTTTTAAAATGTGATATGTATACAAATTGAATATATTCAGCCCTGAAGAAGAAGAAAATTCTGCTGGGCACAGTGGCTCACACCTGTAATCCCAGCACTCTGGGAGGCCGAGGCGGGAGGATCACGAGGTCAGGAGATCAAGACCATCCTGGCTAATATGGCGAAACCCCGTCTCTACTAAAAATACAAAAACATTAGCCAGGCGTGGTGGTGGGTGCCTGTAGTCCCAGCTACTCGGGAGGCTGAGGTGGGAGAATGGTGTGAATCCAGGAGGTGGAGCTTGCAGTGAGCGGAGATGGTGCCACAGCACTCCAGCCTGGGCGACAGACCAAGACTCTCTCTCAAGAAAAAAAAAAAAGAAGAAGAAAATTCAGTCATTTACAACAATGTGGGTGAACCTGGAGGATATTATGCTAAGTGAAATAAACAAGTCACACAAAGGCAAATACTGTATGATCTCACATGTAGAATCTAAAAAAAGGTGAACTCATAGAAGTAAAGAGTAGAGGCTGGGCACGGTGGCTCACGCCTGTAATCCCAGCACTTTGGGAGGCCGAGGCGGGCGGATCACAAGGTATGGAGATCGAGACCATCCTGGCTAACATGGTGAAACCCCGTCTCTACTAAAAATACAAAAAATTAGCCGGGCGCGGTGGCAGGCGGGCGCCTGTAGTCCCAGCTACTCAGGAGGCTGAGGCAGGAGAATGGCGTGAACTCAGGAGGTGGAGCTTGCAGTGAGCCGAGATAGGGCCACTGCAGTCCGGACTGGGTGAAAGAGCGAGACTCTGTCTCAAAAAAAAAAAAAAAAAAAAAGAGTAGAATGGTGGTTACTACAGGTTAGGGGAGGGGAGTGAATGGGGAAAGAGATGTTGGTCAAAGAGTACAAAGTTTCAGTTAGACAAGAGGAGTAAGCTTTAGTGATCTATTGCACAGAATGGTGACTATAACAAAAAATAATGCATCAATATTTCAAAATTACTAAAAGAGTAGATTTTAAATGTTTTCGCCTAAAAAAAGTATGTGAGGTGATGGATATGTTAATTAGCTTGATTTAATCACAATGTAAACAGATATCAAAACATTACATTGCTATCCCAAAATATATACCATTATTATTTGTCAATTAAAAATAAAACTTAAGAAATATTGCTAGAGACAAAGAGCAGTACTTAGAGAGAAATTTATAGCTTTAAACACCTATATTAGAAAAGACCTCAAATCAATCATCTAAACTTTCACTATAAACTACATAAAGAAGAGGAAATTAAGCCCAAAGCAAGCAGAAAGAAGGAAAGAAGAAAGATAGGTAAGAAATAATGAAATAGGAAGTAAAAGCACAGTAGAGAAGGGCAATGAAACCAAAGCTAGTTATTTGAATAAATCAAGACAATTAATAAACTTTTAGCTGAACTGGCTAAGATAAAAAGAGAAAAGACACAAATCATCAAAATCAGAAATTAAAGCAGATATATTATTACTTATCTTACAGAAAAGAAAAGACTTACAAGGGAATGTGCTATAATTTTATGCCAATAAATTAGACAACTTAGATGAGAAGGACAAACTGCTATAGAGGCATTAATTTCCAAAATTAACTCAAGTAAAAATAGGACATTTGAATAGAAGTATAACAAGCAAAAAGATTGAAATACAGGTTGAGTATTCCTTATTCAAAATACTTGGGACCAGAAGTGTTTCAGATTTTTTTTTAAATTTTGGAATATTTGCACATACATAATGAGATATCCTGGGGATGGGACCCAAGTCCAAACATGAAATTCATCATGTTTCATATACACCTTATACACATAGCTTGGAGGTAATTTTATACAGTATTTTAAATAATATATGTGACTCATCACATAAGTTCAGGCATGAAATTTTCCACTGGTGACATCAGGTTGGTGCTCAAGATGTTTCCGATTTTGGAGCATTTCAGATTTTGGATTTTCAGATTAGGATTGCTCAACCTGTAGTAGCTAAAAACCTTTCAGCAAAGAAAATCCCAATTCCAAATGTATTTACTGGTAAATTCTACCAACTATTTAAACAAGAAATAATACAAATTTTAGACAAATTCTTCCAGAAAATACAGGAGAAGAACACTTCCTAACTCATTCTGAAGCTGGTATTACCCTGATACCAAAGCTAAGTAAATCATCACAAGAAAAGAAAACAACAGGCCGATACTCCTCATGAATATATATGCAAAAATGTTTCAAAAATTTAGCAAACTGAACTTAGCTGAATCTATAAAGAAATGGAATTTATAAAGAAACATAATACATCATGACCAAATGGGATTTATTACAGGAAAGCAAGGTTGGTTTAACATCCAAAAATAAATTAATGTAACATAACATATTTATAATAAAGGCAAAACCCACATGCTTAATTAATAATAATCTTGTGAAATGCAGAAAAAAAATTTCTTGACAAAATCCAACACCCATTCATTATGAAAGCTCACAGTAAACAAGGAATAAAAAGGGGATTCTTCAACTTGATAAAGGGCATATATGAAAAATCTGGAACTAACATAATACTTAATAGTGAACTGAATGCTTTCACCTTTCCTAGACTACATCACACTGGAATTTTAGCTAGTTAAATAAAGTAAAAAGAAATTAAAGACATCTAGATTGGAAAGTAAGAAGTATACTTTTCTATACTTAAGAAATATACTTATACTTACGTTGTCTGCTTTTGTTTGCAGACAACATAATCCTACATGTAGAAAACTCTACTAAAGAATCTACCAGAAAGAATCTCTGGTAAAGAGCTACCAGAACTAATAATGTTTAACAATGTTCCTAGATAAAATATCACTATACACAAATCAATTATTTTTCTATAATTGCAACAAAAATCCAAAAATGAAACTGGGAAACAATTCTATTCATAGTAGTTTCCAAAAGAAGATGTTACTTAGAAAAATTAACAAAAAAAGCATGTCTTTTACACTGAAAATTAAAGACATTATTGACAGAAATGTAAGATCTAAACAAATGGAGACACATTCCATGTTCATTTATTGGAACACTCAATTGTTAAGATGACAATGCTCCCTAAGTTGATCTATAGATTCAACACCCTCCTGTCAAAATCTCATTGGGCTTTTTTTGTAGGAACTGGCAAACTGATCTTAAAGTGTATATGAAAATGCAAAGGACCTAAAATTGTCAAAACAATGTTTTAAAAGAAGAGCCAAGTTGAATAACTTAACCCAATTTTCATTTTTACTATAAGGCACAGCAGCTAAGACTGTAGGATTAGCATAGGATTAACATATAGATTAATGGAACTTAGAGTACAGAATGGAATGTAGAATACAGAAACAAATTCTTACATTTATGATCTACTGATTTTAGATCATAGTGCAAAGCCAGTTCAGTGAGAGAAAGAACAATCTTTTCAATTTGAACAATTGCCAATTTCCTTCATAGGAAAAAAAATAACAGCAAATCTCCACCTAAACCTTACACCATATGCAAAAAATCAACTCCAAATGGATCATAGACTTAAATGAAAGAGCTAACATTCTAAAATTTTGAGACGAAAACAAAGAAGAAAATGTTTGTGACTTTGGGTTAGCCAACGGTTTCTTAAAGAGACACCAAAGTCACAATCAATTTAAAAAAATAATAATTTGGGCTTCATCAAAATTAAAAACCTTTGCTCTTCAAAAGACCCAATTAAGAAAATAAAAAGACAAACCACGGAATGAGAAAATATTTGCAAATCTGATCTGATAATTTATACTCAGTCTCTCTCTCTCTCTCTCGTTGCAAATCCTGTATTTGCCTATATTTGTATATCTGATAGAGGGCTTTTATCTAGAACATATTTTTTAAAACTCTCTTACAACACAATAAGAAGACAACAACCCTAGAAAGTTGGCAGAAAATTTAAATGGTCATTTCACTAAAGAAGATATACTAATAGCTAACAAGTAATTAGAAAATTTGACAATAGTGTGTTGGTGAGGATGCATAGACACTGGAAAGTTGATACACTGGCGGGTATGTAAAACGGTACAGCCACTTGAGAAAATAATTTGACACTTTCTTTAAAGGTTAAACATAGGCTTGACATACAACTCAGTGATTATACCCTAGAGTATTTATTTACCAAAGAGAAATGAAAACATATGTTCACACAAAGACTTGAATGTGAATGTTCATAACATCATTATTTATAATAACTCCAAACTGAAAACATCCCAAATGTTCATCAACTGGGACAGATAAAATGGATGGCTAGACAAAATGTCATATATGAATACAATGAAATCTTATTTGGCATTTTACAAATTTTTAAATTCCTTTTTTTAAATTCAGCTATTTAAAAAATGAACTATTGATACACATTACATGAACCTTAAAAACATTATGCTAAGTAAAAAAAGGCAATCAGGAAAGACATGATTCAATTTATGTGAGATGTCCAGAAAAGGCAATTCCATAGAGATAGAAAACATGCCAGTGTTTGCCTGCAACTGGTATAGGGAATGAAGATTGACTGCAACTAGGCACTGCAAAACTTCTTGGAAATATTCTAGAATTGGGTCATGGTGGTGGTGTAATAATTACACAACTACATAAATTTACCAAAAATAATTGAATTTTACACTTACACTGGGTGAATTTTGTGTACATTATACCTCAATAAAGCTATTTTTATTATTATTTTATTTATTATTTATTTATTTATTGAGACAGAGTCTTGCTCTGTTGCCCAGGCTGGAATGCAGTGGCGCAATCTCAGATCACTGCAACCTCTGCCTCCTGGGTTCCAGTGATTCTCATGTCTCAGCCTCCCAAGTAGCTGGGATTGCAGGTATGCATCACCACACCAACTTAATTTTTTTGTATTTTTAGTAGAGATAGGGTTTTGCCATGTTGAACAGGCTGGTCTCGAACTCCTGGCCTCAACTGATCCACTTGCCTCGGCCTCCCAAAGTACTGGGGTTACAGGTGTGAGCCACTACACCTGACCTTAATACAGGTATTTTAAAAAAACATTTTCAGGTTAGATATTCATTGAGGAAGATCAAGACATTTTCTATTCCCCTTTGTCTCTTGGCTGGTTTTTTCAATGCTGGACATAGCTGAACTTTATTCTGGTGTCAGCACAGCCCTCACACTGCAGTAAGTGGTATTACTGGCCAACAGTGTTTCAAAGTGTATTGCATAATTGGGTAATTGGTACAGATGCTGATGCAATGTATTTAATTCTAACAGTAAGTTTTCTTGCAGAATATTTATCACCTACTCCCAATATTTTATGTTTCACTGTTGGCTTTTACAAATGACCTTTTGCAATTTTGTAGGAGAATATATTTAGTGGACCATAGGAGACTCAGCACTATAGACTGGAACTATTATCTTGCTTTTTTTCTGATGTGGTTGAAACCATTATGGGCTAGCTAGGAAAAGATGTGTTGTCAGAAACAAAAGTAATTGGTCTTTCTCTATGACTTTTTAATGGGATCTTGCATTAATATATATTAATGTATCCAAATTGGTGTCATTTTTTAAGCAGCAGAAGTTTAGAAACCAAACCAAAGGAATACTATCACTTTCTTTATGTTTTATAAAAGTGAAACCAGAGTGGTTGATTATATTGTGGCTAGTTTGCATGTATTATAATTACATTTTGTTTGACTGATAACCTCAAGAATAATGAGATTCTAGGAGCATTGCATTAGAATTTTGACAATGTCTCTAGTGCATGAAATATATACATAAATCTCTGCCTTGCCCCACCATCATCCAATGCATACAAATATATATTATGACATAAAATCACAAGTCTGATTTTTTAAAAATATGCATGTTAGAAATTATATCCCAAGGACCTCTGCCAACTCATCACGTTCTGAGACTATAATCTTATTAAAACAATGTTGCTCAAATGTTTCTGTAGCTTAAGCCAGTTTTGACTGTTTTTTAAAAAATGCTGTCAGAATGAGTCTCATACTGTCGCCCAGGCTGGAGTGCAATGGCGTGATCTCAGCTCACTGCAACCTCCACCTCCCGGGTTCAAGTGATTCTTCTGCCTCAGCTTCCCGAGTAGCTGGGATTACAGGTACCTGCCACGACGCCCAGCTAATTTTTTTTTTTTTTAGCAGAGATGGGATTTCACTATGTTGGCCAGGCTGGTCTCAATCTCCTTACCTCATAATCTGCCCATCTCGGCCTCCTGAAGTGGTGGGATTACAGTGTGATCAGATTTTTTTAAGTTGTAAAACTGAAATATCTTTGCCCTTTAAAGTTAACTTGATGTTTGGAAACAACTGAGATTCCTTCAGGGCCAAACTGATGATTAAGAGAGTTTATCAGGCTGGATAATATAATTTTAAACTATAAACAGAATATCCCTTTTAAGTATTGAGATATTTACTTATAAGATTTTATATGATTTACAATCTGTTATTTTATTTTTTTGAGATGGAGTTTGGCTTTGTCGCCCAGGCTAGAGTGCAATGGTGCAATCATGGTTCACTGCAGCCTCAAACTCCTGGGTTCAAGCCATCCTCCTGCCTCAGCCTCCCAAGTAGCTGGGACAACAGGCATGTGCCATAATGCCCAGCTAATTTTTTTTTTTTTTTTTCAGTAGAGACAAGGTCTTGCTATGTCGCCCAGGATGGTCTTGAATTCCTGAGCTCAAGCAATCCTCTCGCCTCGGCCTCTGTAAGTGCTGGAATTACAGGCATGAATCACAGTGCTCAACCTACAAACTGTTTTAAGGAATGTCAGTATTTATAGATATCAGAGCACTGAGTTTTCTTCTTTTTGAAATGGAGATGGATTTTCAATTGATGTTAAATGGTGGAAATCTTTTAGTTTAGTAGTTAATTACCATATAAGTCTTGGCGATCATAAAAATCATATAGTCAAACTGAATTGGAATTCACACAATGTGATGATTTTTCAGAATTCTTGGGGAGTTGGAGAGGATCAGAGCTCTCCGTCCACATGGGGATGAAGTTCTGGCTTCTCTTCCTTTAGGTCTATCTTCTATTTCTCCTCAAGGATGATATAGATATATATTTAATTACATGGGTTATATATATATATATAAAATAATTTCAACTTTGATTTTAGGTTCAGGGGATACATGTGCAGGTTTGTTACATGGGTATGTTGTGCGACCCTGAGGTTTGGGATATGAATGATCCCGTCACCCAGGTAGTGGGCACAATACCCAATAGGTAGTTTTTCAGCCCTTGTCCCCTACCTCTCTCCCCAACTAGGAGTCCCCAGCATCTATCGTTCTCATCTTTATGTCCATCTGTACCCATTGTTTAGCTCCTACTTATACGTGAGAGCATGCAGTCTTTGGTTTTCTGTTTTGGGGTTAGTTTGCTTGGGATAATGGTCTCCAGTGGCATTCATGTTGCTGCAAAGGACATGAGCTACCACCCGACTCAGAAATGTCATTATTGCATATATACCAAAAGGAATATAAACTCTTCTACCAAAAAGACATATACAGTCGTTCATTCATCTCAGCATGATTCACAATAGCAAAGACACAGAATCACCCTAGGTGTGACCGTCAATGATGAGTTTGACAAAAAAAAATGTGGTACATACACCGTTCACCCTTTTCAATGTTGACTGTGGCTATGCCTTTTAAGGTTTGGTGTTGTCAGCTGAGAGGTGTCTTTATCTAAGACAGCAATGTCTGGGGGGTCCGAATGAGCAGGACAAACTGCGATTACTGTCACATCTCAGATTCCAGATACTTTAAAGGCTTCTGAAGTCCCCATGTGGGCTGTATTGATTTAGCAAGATTTCCAAACATTTTCTCAACTTTATTAGGATTTTGCAAGTACATTACTTTCATTTGTTTTCACAAATACAACATGCAACATAAGAAATGCTCTTGTGACTTCTCTTCAAATAGTGCCTCTCTTAACTTCCTCTGAATTACTTATTGCAATGCTAAATGACTGCAGCATTCTGCAGACAGCAGAGACCCGAAGAAGAGTGAGCTTTTCTCTTGGCCCACACAGATTTTATGCAGGGAACGTGCAGATATATGTACCAACATGCAGACACACTACTACTTGGGGGCTGAGCTATAGGATGCTGACAGCAAGGCTCCAAACCAGAGAATCTGTCCTCAGTTACCAGAAAGCAAATCAAAAGCTATCAAAAACGCTTCTGATGTACACCACCGGGATATACAAAAGCCCCTCCATGGGGGTCTCTCTTCTCTGTGCTTTCTCCTTCGCCCCACTCCCCTTTCCACACTGCCTTTCCCCCTTATAGTCCCTCCTCATCTTTTCGTTTCATTTTTTTATTTTTTGAAACAGAGTCTCACTCTGTCACCCAGGCTGGAGTGTGGTGGCGTGATCTCAACTCACAGCAACCTCTACCTCCCGGGTTCAAGCAATTCTCGTGCCTCAGCCTCCCAAGTAGCTGGGATTACAGATGTGTGCCACCATGCCTGGCTAATTGTGTATTTTTAGTAGAGACAGGGTTTCACCACATTTGCCAAGCTGGTCTCGAACTCCTGACCTCAAGTGATCCACTGGCCTCAGCCTCCCAAAGTGCTGAGATTATAGGCATGAGCCACTGCGCCCAGCCTATCTCCTTACCTTTTCTTACCTCTTCTTTCTCTGCTCCCTTACTGTCTCTCATCTATCCCTGTTGGGGAAAAACCTGAGGACGTAATTACTATACATGTAATGTATCATCTATGTGGTACCTACTGTTTGCTGTTTGGACATACATGAGAATTATATATATCGCTTGATTGTATGGTGAAAAGCTTCCTAGTTCTGGTTTTTAATTTTAAAATAGGTGAGTTAAATATTTTCTATTTCCCACTCTCTCAAAAGCCTGTTTCCCCATTTTGCTTTGATTTTAATTTGTATGCAAGTCTTCCTATTTTTTTTCTTTCTAAGAATCAATGCCCCTGCCCTCTCCCCGCTGCCTTTCAGCTTCCAGTCTGAGCGGGAGGAGGGGAGTGCATTGAGATGAATGTGCAGAGGGTGCATCTGGGGAGCAGGAAAACTGGGTCACAAAGAGCAGGGTCCTTTCACCTTTGCACTTTTCCCAGCTTGGGCTTTGGACCAAAAGCTTTATTGAAAACAGAAGCTGCATTTTTCCCCAACAAATTTCGAAAGCCATCTTTCCGCTTTACTGAGGTGCTTTGCTGTCAGCCACACTCATTTTTCAGGGGCAGCCTGAGTTGCCAGCTCAGGGCACGGTGCCGGGGAGCCTTCCCCGAGCTGCACTCAGTCTCTCTTGTCACTGCAAATGAACCAGAAAATTCTCTGAAGCGACGGGACCCAGCAGATAGAGGCTTGATTTCTTTTGTGTGCCCATGTGTGCTATGCATAAGAAATCATTATCTTTCCTTAGACTGAGGTCATTTTCTACCCTCTTTTACTACGGAGCTATCAATTTAATTATTTGGTCACTGCTGCTTTAATTAAAAAGCCTTTACTTATCTTTAGAGGTTTCCTCTTTAAATTTCTAGAGATTAGGATTATCCACAGCATGTCATCTCTTTTTATGTCCATATACTATATGGTTTCTATAATAATATAAAAATGAATTACCAAGATACTAGAAGCTAATCATATTCTTCATTTCTCTCCTAATAATCCCAGATTACATTAATCATAAATGTCAGCAGCATCTCTAGATGACTTCTTGACTTTTGACAAAAAGCCTTCATTTTGGCCCTTTAAATTTCAAGGTCAAGGAGAATGTAACATTCAGAATAATTATTAGCATTATTTTACCTTGACATTTCATCCCTGCTTCCAGTTTAACATTCCACCCAGGCAAGGAAGACGAATGTCACCTTTCGTTCAATTCACTGGAGGGAATTGCCCCAATTAAACCTGACTTAGAGGCTGTTGGAAACGCTGTATTAATTTGCTGCTCTTCTTTAAAATAGAAAATATTTCATGAAGGAGAAGAATTTTCATTAAAAGCATTAAGGATTTACCATGACATGAACAAGCAATTTTTGAACTGACTTTTTTCTCCCTGGGCTAGAATAATAATCAACCGTCTGCCTCGGCCGGGCCATGGTCTCGCTGTCGGTGGCCCTTCCATCGGGACGAGCCTCCTTATTTTCCTTTTAGCTCAAAGGCCATCGTTACAGTTTTGTCACATCAAAAACGATTAGAAGTGTCTTTTAGAAATCTTGGCCTTTCCATGTCACAGGGCCTCCTGCAGATACAACCTTTTGATTACACCTTCTTCCCCTGCAATCTCCACACACACTTTTTTTTTTTTTTTAAGACAGGATCTTACTCTGTCACCCAGGCTGGAGTGCAGTGATGTGATCACAGCTCACTGCAGCCTCAAACTTCTGGGCTCAAGCCATCCTCCCGCCTTGCCTCCTGAAGTACCTGGGAATACAGGCACGTGCCACCATGCCTGGGTAACTTTTGTTATTTTTTATAGGGTTGGGATTTCACTATGTTGCCAGGCTGATCTTGAACCTCTGGGCTCAAGCAAGCCTCCTTCCTCGGCCTCCCAAAGTACTGGGATTGCAGGCATGAGCCACTGTGCCCGGCCCCCACACACACTTTTAAAAACAATGTCAAGCTAAGCTTATGGGAGCACGTTCTAAAAATCCTCTAATCCTACATTTGCTATAGTATTTAGGATGGGAATGGTGAGCTGCTTTCTAGAACACAGGAAGATGGAGACCTTATCAGACTTGTTCATTGTATCTCTGGCTCCTGAAACAGAAGCAGGTTGACACTCAATATATGTATTTCCTCATTGTTTAAGGAGTGATCAACAAATATTTTTTATGTGAATGTAAAGGGGCCATAAAACACAGGGACTGAGATTGTGGGCCCTGGAATCAAACAGGCTGGGATTTGATCTCAGTTTTGCCAACTACGGGCTTTGTGTTATTGGCAAGTTATCTTACCTTTTTACACCTGTTTCTTTGTCTTTAACATGGGGGTTATAGTACCGATGTCACTGGGTTGTTGCAAGGACTAGATGAGATAATGCATGTATGTAAAGTGCTTTATTCTGGGCCTGACAACTGTTAAGGCCTCTCCAACTAGGCAGAGATGGCTCAGGGCTAATCCCACCTCCCTACTCCCCTTCTGCCTTCTCCAGGTAGTTGCCCTTGGATGCAAGGAAAACTGTGAACACCCATGGCCCAGTTGGTTTGGGACCTCTACTAAATTGCAGTCATTCATTTTCCAAGTATCAGTTGTGAAGTTGTAGGAATTCAGCCTCCTCCCTAGAATTCTAAGGCAAAATTCCTCACCCAGTCCTTCTTCACAGAATGGAATTCCTATTCTGGCAACCACTCTTGGCTTATTCCAGGAGCAAGTTTGAACCTTGGATGCCTGTCTATTTGGACTGCATTTCCAGACCTAGCTCACCTGAGTCTCACCTACACCACGCCTTGCCTTTCCGCTGACCTTGGCAGTGTCCCCTCCATTCACAACATTGTTGTCCTCTTTGCCTGTATTAACCTGCCTGATCTCCCAATTCCTGTGACTGGCGGCCTGACGTGGGATACATCCATTCCCCTGCAGTCTGGCCTGGCTCTTAGTTTCAACCCTTTATAGTTGTCCTTTCTTACTGCCACCTGCCTCTTGGCACTCTTTGATGTCTTTACCTGAACAAAATTAATGTCACCTTGTATTTGAGCATGTCCTAATGTGGAGTGTTCTTTACAGCATGGAGCATTTCTTCCCTAATGCTATTTTCTCAGATAAATAAACAACCTGAAAAAAGCAGAGAATAAAATAGTCCTCGCCACGGGCACTTAACAAATGTTGACATTTAGCTGTATTTGCTTCGTATTGTAAAAGAACTGAATGTAGAAAATACAGTTGAATCTCCTTTCCAGGTCTCTTCTTGATACCATTTCCCTCCTTTTCTCCCTCCTTGGAAGGAAGCTATATGCTAAAGTTGGCCTTTTTCTTCCCATTCACGTTTTTGTGCTCTCACTATGCATTTATATGTCTTAAGAATTTGTATGTAATTTGAAATGTTACCTATGATACTGTATGTATCTTTTATGGGTTGAATTGTATCATTCTCTCCCCCAACCACAAATTCATATGTTGGATCCATATGTTCACAAATTCATATGTTGAAATCCTAACCCCCAGGGCATCAAAATATAAGCTTATTTGGAAAAAGGACCATTGCAAATGTAATCAGGTAGGTTATGATGTGGTGATACTGGAATGGGGTGGGGGGGTCCCTGTGACTGGTATCCTTATATAAAGAATGTCCCATGAAGAGACAGAGATGTACAGAGGGAAGATGATGTGGAGACACAGGGAGAAGACAGCCTTTGATGAGCCAAGGAACGCCTGTGAAGTTGCTTTCTTTTTCTCACAGTTATGCTTTCTAGATTTAGCCGTGTTGGGCGTAGCAGCCCACCACCCTCATTTTAAATAGCAAATGTAGGGTGAGAAGCTTTTTTTAAGAACGTACCTCAACAACACACACAGCTCTACTTTATGCTTTCATTCAGTAAAAATGCATTGAGCACCGGCGATGTGCCAGGCCCTGGGGGGAGAGCAGAGAGGGCCAGTGAGCCAAGGGGAAAGCCTAGCTAGGAATTAGGAAGGTGACCAGGGGATTTGAACACCATGCCAGTGAGGAAGGGGAGAGGATAGTGTTTGATGGCATGAGCATCTAAGCTGGTAGCTTCCAGGGAGGAGGGAGGAACTATCGTTTGGAGGTGTCAGGATCTGCAGTTGCTGGGAAGCGAATTCCTTTATTGCAATGCTTCTCATATTTCTGCAACCATCACAATCCCCTGGAGGGCCTCTTGAAACACAAGCCCCATTGGGCTTAACTTCCAGGGTTTCTGATTCAGGAGGTCTGGGATGGGGCCTGAGAATGTGCATTTTTAACAATTGCTTAGATAATGCTGATTGCTGGTCCAGGGAACACACTTTGAAAACCATCAGTCTATTGCATTCAATGACTCTATTGTCTTTTTTTTTTTTTTTTTTTTTTTTGAGATGGGATGATCTCTAAATCTGTCTAAATCTCTTCTAGAGACAGTTGGAGTGTGGTGGTGTGATCATAGCTCACTGCAGTCTTGAATTCCTGGGCTCAAGTGCTACTGTCACCTTGGCCTTAAAAGTAGCTAGGATTACAGGTGCTCACCACCATGCCTGGCTAATTTTTTCTCTAGAAACAGGGTCTCACTATGTTGCCTAGGCTGGTCTTGAACTCCTGAGCTCAAGCCATCCTCCCGCCTCAGCTTCCCAAAGTGCTGGGATTATAGGCGTGAGCCACTGTGCCTGGCTATCCCACCTAAGACTTGATAAGTGGTAAGATTTCTTATGCTTTGGTGCTGCCTCTCTAGGCCTATGTCTAGGGTTTTTGTTGGCCCCTGATATGGAATGAATTGTATCCTCCCGAAAATTTGTTTGTGGGAGTCCTAACCCTGACTACCTCGAATACGTGGCTGTATTTGGAAATAGGGTATAAAGGTAGGCCCTAATCCGATGTGACTGATGTCCTTACATGAAGAAAAAGAGCCACCAGGGATGTGCACGTGCACAGGAAAGGCTGTGTTTTGTGAGGACACCTCGAGAAGGTGGCCATCGGCAAGCCAAGGACTGAGGCCGCAGGAGAAACCAAACCTGCCCACACCTTGATCTCAGACTTTCAGCCTCCCGAACTGTGAGAAAATAAATTTCTGTCATCTGAGCCACCCAGTCTGTGGTATTTTTTTATGGCAGCCCTAGCAAACCAATACAGCTCCTTTTCGGAACTTCACCCTTCCATCACCTTCCATAGGCAAAGGCTTGGCCTCCATGAGCTCTGGAAACTCATTGCTCTGCATCTACGAACTCTGGAAACCCAGTGGAAACCCAAAGGGCGGCTTCTCCACTCACTTCTGCTCACTCTTCTGGCTTTAGTTTCTTTCATTTCTGGCACCTTCAGTTTCCCTTATTTTCTTTCAAACTAAGCTCTCCCTCTATATTTTTAAATGTTATATTTTATCCCCTGTGTGGGTGTCTTTGGAACTGGAAGAAGCCAGCCCACATCAGGTTCATTTGCCATGTTGCTGGGGGTTCCACACTACGTTCTTAAATCTATCGAGCACTTTCTTGCATCCAGTTTGATTCACATTCCTTCTGATGATTTTTATAAGACAGTATGACCTCCCTCACATGACAGATGGAAAACGAAAGCTCAGAGTGTTCAAGTGATTTGCCCAGTGTTGCATAGCTAATAAATAGTGAAACTTGTCCTGGAACCTAACACCAGTTCTTCCTCCACTCCACCATGGCACCTATTACAACCCAAGTACAATGACAATATAAGAAAGAGGCCGGGCGTGGTGGCTCATGCCTGTAATCCCAGCACTTTGGGAGGCCGAGATAGGTGGATCACTTGAGCCCAGGAGTTCAAGACCAGCCTAGGCAACATGGTGAAATCCCTGTCTCTACCAAAAAAAATTAAAATTAGCCAGGCATGGTGGTGCGTGCCTGTAGTCCCAGATACTCAGGAGGCTGAGGTGGGAGGATCGCTTGAAGGCAGGGGGCAGAGGTTGCAGTGAGCCAAGATCATGCCACTGTACTCCAGCCTAGGCAAAGGAGTGAGACCCTGCCTAAAACAAAAGAAAAATATTAAAAAAAAAAAAAGGTCTAAGAAAGAGTAATATTGTAGCTCTATAGGGTATAACTTTATAAAAATGCCATAGAATATGCTTGAAAACTCTCCAAATTTCAGGAAACACTGCTAAAATTCTTCCAAGTAAAGCTGTGAGATGCTGTCAGGAACATCCACATTTGACTGTTGCTCTTCCATGGATCTAAAAGCACCTTATGAGAACCCATGAAAAGTTTCTCTTCCACACCATCCATGCCATCAATCCTAAGAGACAGATTTTCATCTCTGTTTATGCCTGAATTTAGCAGACATTCTCTCTATTTTCTTCTAGTAGATTCTAGTGCCAGCATCCAAAGGGTTTTCCTCCTTAGAATATAATCTTGGAGACTTTAAAGTGCCATGTGTATTATGGAATGAAGACTATGGAAATATAACTTATCCTTTTGGATGTAGATTTCAGGTACTTAGCTTAGAGATAGATTTGAAGGTGAGTTTGCTTCTCCTCACTAGCTTGGATATCAGGAAAGTTCTTTCTGGAGATGAACTGTGCCTCTTTGATGCATCATTTTCTCATGACCTAGCTCCAATTTAGAATCAGAGTTTTAGAATCTAGAGTGACTTGCTGCTCTAGAATCTATCATCAAGATCTTTTGTCTTGTCTTCATCCCCGCCCCCAAGCCTGGGTCAAGGAAGTTGCATACACTCTTTCCATCTGTGAGTTCTAGAAGGACCCTCTAATTTCCCTTAGACTCCTGTCCTGAGTCCATACCATTCCCATTCACCCCCAGCTCTTTTTGTCTTAATTCAGATGTGCTCACCTCTTGCCAACACCCTTCAGTCACTGCCTTTCCTGAAACTCATTTTTTCTTGGTCTCCAGAGAGCAGTAGCCAATTCACTTTTGACTCTCAGTAGCTGCTTGTCTTTCTCCCTTCACGTCAGCTGTCAGAGGGCCTTCAGGAAAATGTGTGGCCCAGCCCTTGCAATGTACTGGACCTTACCGTATGTGTTTTATATACTAAAGTTACAGACTTTATTCTACTGTTGACTACGGGCCTTTTTTATTCTGTCCAAAGCAATTGTCAGATTGACTTGGAAAATTTTCCAATTCAAAAGCCTGCTTTAAAGAATAGCTAAGGTCATTACATTTTGCTTAATTTTTTGAAGTACTTTTTAATTTTCATTTAGTAATACACAAACTTATTTTAAGAAACAACTTGTTGCCTGTAATCCCAGCACTTTGGGAAGCTGAGGTGGGCGGATCACTTGAGGCCAGGAGTTCGAGACCAGCCTGGCCAATATGATGAAACCCCATCTCTACTAAAATTACAAAAAATAAAATAAAATAGCTGGGCATGGTTGCAGATGCCTGTAGTCCCAGCTACTCAGGAGGCTGAGGCATGAGAATTGCTTGAACCCAGGAGGTGGAGGTTGAGATGAACCAAGATCATGCTACTGCATTCCAGCCTGGGCAACAGATCGAGATTCTGTCTCAAAACAACAACAACAACAACAACAACAACAACAACAACAACTTGTTAATGGGGAGTCATTTCACGGGCATAGTTTTTACTCTGCAAGATGAAAAAGTTGTAGAGATTGTTTGCACAATAGTGTGAAGATAGCTGACAGTATTGAACTGTACACTTAAGAATGGTTAAGGTAGTACATTTTATGTTATGTGTATTTTACCACAATTTTAAAAACAGACATGCTTCAGATTTTATATGTTTGTAAGAGCTGTCCAACTAATTTCTGAAACCAGCCTACTTACAAATATATATACATATATATATATGGTGTATATATACATATATATATATGGTGCCCACATTTCCACCATTTCATTGCATCCTTCTGATATTGGCATAGAAATTCCACCTTTGCTTCTAGATGCAGAAGTAGTTTTTGTGGACACAAAGGTAAAATTACAGTGTGTTTTTCAGACAGAAGAGTTCTTACTGTCACACATTTGAGCACTGCTTCATAGTTGACCTTTCAGTGACCCGAAGTTACCTGTCCAGACAGACGTCTGTGCTCAGAGCCCGACGGCTCCTGGGTACCCAGATGATCACATTACAGTAGTAACCCCCTGTCCATGTTCTCAGGGATGTTACACTGTAGATAATCATGGAAAAGAAAGTTTACTTCTTTGGAGTATCCTCCAGCTCTGTTGTCTTGTAATTTATTAACTGTGAGAAAACAAGGTTGGGGTGAAAGCCCACGTGGTCTTGTCAGCACGAAAGGCATTTTTCAACAAAACTGTGCTGGAAGCATCACGCTGACAAGAAGTCGTGGGGATATTATCAAAGCAACTTTGAGATGTGGTCTCTTCTAGGGGGCAAAAAGATATACTTCCTCCTGTCGAGCGCTCTCCGATTACTACCTCTGGCTTCACTGTGTTGCTTATAGGCTACTCAGACACACAGATGGCCTCAGCGATGCCAGGAATCTGTTTAATTGTCTAACACGGTTTAAAGTTTCTCGGGAGATTCAGGTGATTATTTCAAACAGCAGAAATTACTTTTAAAATGGTTGGCGGCGGGGGCAGGGTGGTGAAAAAAAAAGTCAGAAACGTACAACACTTGCATCATTTTTGAAGTGCATCTATTTTTGTTTTCTGTCTGAGACCAAAATGCTCCTGGCATAGTCTGTCCCTGAAACGATAAATATCTTAAGTCACGAAGTCTAAAAGGAGGCAGGGGGCCCAGTGCACTAGGAACCAAGGCGGGAAACAGAAAGCCCACTTAGAATATTTGCCCGGGACGACTTCAGTAAATGAAGCCTTGGACAAAAGAGAACTTTTTTTCATATGGGAAAAAACCTGGGTATCTATCGATTTCCCTTTCTTCACAGTAATGTTTGGCTCTGACAGTAGCTTTGCAGCTTTGAGACGCTGTGAGTTTTCTGCATCTGCACATTAATGTTCTCAGAGTTTTGTCTAAAAACAGCAAAAACATCTGAATAATTGCTCTGAAGGACTTCAGCTTCTCAAATGGACTTTAAAGGTCTATCGAGGTCGGGCATAGTGGCTCGCACCTGTAATCCCAGCACTTTGGAAGGCTGAAGCCAGCGGATCACTTGAGGTCAGGAGTTCAAGACCAGCCTGGCCCACATGGTGAAACCCCATCTCTACAGAAAATACAAAAATTAGCTGGGCATGGTGGCGTCTGCCTGTAATCCCAGCTACTCAGGAGGCTGAGGCAGAATTGCTTGGAGGCAGAGGTTGCAGAGAGCCAAGATTGCACCACTGTATTCCAGCCTGGATGACTAAGATTCCATCAAATAATAATAATAATAATAATAATAATAATAATGATAATAAAGGTCTATCAGGTAACTAGGATTTCTTGTGTTTCCATCCTTACTTATGTGCACTGGGGTGGAATCAGCAGATGAAGCCACTATACCCAAGATGCGTTTTCAAATTTACCTCTTCTCTCAACCGGATTTCTTTTACACCTATTTGGTGAATCCTTGTTTTTGTGTTTCTGCTCATTTTTGTGGCTCACTTTGAAAAGTTCTAGCACCTAGATGTCTTCAGTTTGCCACATCCATCTGAAGCTACTGTGTTAAGCATACAGGGGTTTTGGGTTTTGTTTTGTTTTTTAAAAATCAGTGCTTCTCAGACCTCTTCAAGAAGAACTACAAACCACTGCTCAAGGAAATAAGAGAGGACATAAACAAATGGAAAAACATTCCATGCTCATGGATAGGAAGAATCAATATCGTGAAAATGGCCATACTGCCCAAAGTAATTTATAGATGCAATGCTATCCCCATCAAGCTACTGCTGACTTTCTTCACAGAACTGGAAAAAAACTACTTTAAATTTCATATGGAACAAAAAAGAACCCACATAGCCAAGACAATCCTGGGCAAGAAGAACAAAACTGGAGGCATCACGTTACCTGACTTCAAACTATACTACAAGGCTACAGTAATCAAAACAGCATGGTACTGGTACCAAAACAGATATATAGACCAATGGAACAGAACAGAGGCCTCAGAAATAACACCACACAGCTACAACCATCTGATCTTTGACAAATCTGACACACACAAGCAATGGGGAAAAGATTCCTTATTTAATAAATGGTATTGGGAAAACTGGCTAGCCATATGCAGAAAATTGAATCTGGACCCCTTCCTTAAACCTTTTAGAAAAATCAACGCAAGATGGATCAAAGACTTAAACGTAAGACCCAGGACCATAAAAATCCAAGAAGAAAACCTGGGCAATATCATTCAGGACATAGGCATGGGCAAAGACTTCATGTCCAAAACACCAAAAACAATGGCAACAAAAGCCAAAACTGACAAATGGGATCTAATTAAACTAAAGAGCTTCTGCACAGCAAAAGAAACTATCATCAGAGTGAACCGGCAACCTACAGAATGGGAGAAAATGTTTGCAATCTATCCATCTGACAAAGGGCTAATATCCAGAATCTACAAAGAACTTAAACAAATTTACAAGAAAAAAACAAACAACCCCATCAAAAAATGGGCAAATGATATGAACAGACACTTCTCAAAAGAAGACATTTATGCAGCCAACAGACATATGAAAAAATGCTCATCATCACTGGTCATTAGAGAAATGCAAATAAAAACCACAATGAGATACCATCTCATGCCAGTTAGAATGGCGATCATTAAAAAGTCAGGAAAAAACAGATGCTGGAGAGGTTGTGGAAAAAGAGGAATGCTTTTACACTGTTGGTGGGAGTGTAAATTAGTTCAACCATTGTGGAAGACAGCGTGGTGATTCCTGAAGGATCTAGAACTGGAAATACAATTTGATACAGCAATCCCATTACTGGGCATATACCCAAAGGATTATAAATCATTCTAAGATAAAGAGACATGTACACGTATGTTTATTGTGGCACTATTCACAATAGCAAAGACTTGGAACCAACCCAAATGTCCATCAGTGATAGATTGGATAAAGAAAATGTGGCACATATACACCATGGAATACTATGCAGCCATAAATAATGATGAGTTCATGTCCTTTGCAGGGACATGGATGAAGCTGGAAACCATCATTCTCAGCGAACTATCACAAGATCAGAAAACCAAACACCGCATATTCTCACTCATAAGTGAGAGTTGAACAATGAGAACACATGGACACAGGGAGGGGAACATCACATACTGGGGCTTGCCGGGTGGTGGGGGGCTCGGGGAGGGATAACATGGAGGAGAAATACCTAATGTAGATGATGGGTTGATGGGTGCAGCAAACCACCACGCACGTGTATACCTATGTAACAAAACTGCACGTTCTGCACATGTAACCCAGAACTTAAAGTATATTAAAAAAAAAAAAATCAGTGCTTCTCAATCTCTTTTGCATCCTAGTGTATTAAAAGCAGATAATAATGGGAAATACATTGTCCCATGCACATTTAAGTAGATTAACTCATTTAGTTCTCCTTTAGGTATTATCATCCTGCAGAGAAAGAAACACAGCCAAAGAGGTGTTAAGGAACCTCCCTACAGTCTTATAGCTGGTGAGTGCAAGGCTGGGAGGGGAACCCAGGCCTCACCTTACCCAGCACTATTGGACTCACTATTGTGGCCAGATTAGCAAGAGGCTCTCAAACAAACAAACAAACAAACAAACAAAGAGTCCTATTTGTAGCAATATCAGCTGATTTCCACAACACTCCCTCTAGGGCTGCTTTTAAGACTCCAGTGAGAGTTCAACTGGCTCCCACACTTCCTGAAAACGAATCATCTGCTTTCAGGGGTGGAGATGAGCTGGCTCCAACACCGTGTCTCTGTATTTTCAGTAGCAACAACTGAGAAGCGTGTGCTGGGTCCAGCTGACTTGACAGATATTCCCGCTTCTGGGTGTCTGGGAGGCTTTCCAGGGATAGCTGGCCGCTTCTGCACCTGTCTCCCTGGTTCCATCACTGGCTCCTGTGTCACTTCTCCTTTGTGGCGGGGATGGATCTTTCGTGTCTTTGCAACACTGTGCCAGGGGAGTCAGGAGGGGCCCACTCTCAGGTCCGGTGGAGGACAGGTGGCCATGATGAGGTTCAGAACATACTACCCCAAAATATGACATCTTGGCATTTGAGAAAGTAGCAGAATCAGGAAGGTCTCTCTGACCCTCTCCTGCCCTCCTCCCCTGAAGCAGGCCACAAAAGAATTCTCTGACCTTCTCCCGAAGTGGGTCAGAAGACTGTCATGTAAGAGGTGCGCTTCCTATACCCAGAGGAAAGGAGTGTCCTTATCTCTGAAGACACAAAGCCACAGAGAAACTGAACAAACAGGGCTTGCTAGGTTCACCCCAGTTGATTTCCTTTGGATCGTACCCCCTTTTTGTCCAATCTCACTTCTACACAATTGTCCATTCTTCATCAAACATAAAAATGCACAGGTTTCTCTGTTTCTTTGAGTTTCCATTTCTGAAGGCTCCTGTGTCATGTAAAATGTATACAGTATTGAATAAATTTGGTTATGCTTTTATCTTATTAATCTGTCTTGTTTTAGGGATCTCAGCCTGAACCTAGAAAGAAGAAATGTTTTCTCCCCTACAACAGCTTGCTTTGGCAAATAAACAAACACAAGAAAATAGATGGGATATTTTTATTTTCATTTCATTTATTTATTTTTTTGAGACAGAGTCTCACTCTGTCACCCAGGCTGCAGTACAGTGACATGATCTCAGCTCACTGCAACCTCTGCCTCCCGGGTTCAAGTGATTCTCCTGCATCAGCCTTCCAAGTAGCTGGGATTACAGACGTGCACCACCACACCTGGCTAATTTTTGTATTTTTAGTAGAGATGGGTTTCACCCTGTTGACCAGGCTGGTCTTGAACTCCTGGCCTCAAGTGATCTGCTGCCTCAGCCTCCCAAAGTGTTGGGATTATGTTGGGATTACAGGTGTGAGCCACTGTGCCTGGCCGATGGTCTTTTTGAAGGAAGGATGAGCAGAAGGGCTGCATTGATAAAAAGAGGAGGCAATTGAGAACAAATGAGGACCTAGCACCTGACAGTACTAGATTCCCACTTCTCTAGCCGAGGACCTGGACACAATGGGATAACGCCCCCACCAAGGGAGGTATAGACAGTTATGGCAAACCGAGTTCCCATACCTAGGTCTCTTGAGAGAGGGAAATTTAATTTTAACACTATTAATTGCAAAATGTATATATACTCCCAAGGCCAAGCTTATTTTCATTGGTTCCTGACCTTGGCTCACAGCAGGGGCCTGGTGGTGCCCTGGCACTGGGCTGCCAGAAAGGTGCAGAGCAGGAAGGGGCACTGGGTTCCCTCTACCAAGGGTCCAGGGAGATCGGCAGGGCTTGGCCTTTTCCATATTTGCACTCAGGCTTCTAGGTTGATTCTCTGGGGACTGATCTTGTGGCATTCACACTGTGCCTCAATACAGCATTCCTCGAATTCCCGGCCTGGCTGTGAATTTTGCTTGATGTCCTCGAGTGCCTTAGAAAGAAATTAAATCAACGCTAATGAAATCAGCCCATGAGTTTTCTGAGGAGGAGGAGGGAGGTGACTTGCTTGTGACCACTTCTGTTGAGGTTGCTGTCACGCAGAAAGAGAATTTGGGGGTAAAACATAGGAGAACCAGAGTAGGATGTGCGGATTTTATTATTTTTAATTTAATTTAATTTTATTTTGAAACAGAGTCTCACTCTGTCGCCCAGGCTGGAGTACAATGGCATGATCTCGGCTCACTGCAACCTCTGCCTCCCGGGTTCAAGCGATTCTCCTGCCTCAGCCTCCTGAGTGGCTGGGAATACAGGCACCCGCCACAATGCCAAGCTAATTTTTGTATTTTTAGTAGAGACGGGGTTTCACCATGTCGGCCAGGCTGGTCTCGAACCCCTGACCTCAGATGATCCACCCACCCCAGCCTCCCAAATTGCTGGGTTTACAGGCGTGAGCCACTGCGCCCAGCCAGATGTGTGGATTTTAAATTTCAGTTTTTGTTTTATTGATTTAGGTGGGTTTTCTCGGGGAGTGGGGTTGCTGCAAAGGGGAAGTCTTTCCTGAGCTCTGCCCTCGTCTGCTGCTTCTGTGTTTGCTTGTGAAACTGCTCAAGGTCCCCCTTTCAATTCCGCTCTCTGGATTCCAGTGCTTTTCCAGTTTCAATTTCCACTGAGAAAAAAACATCATTCCGTGTCATATTACATTAGGGGCAAGAACTGCTTTGGGGGTGTAAGGGGACAGGTGGGGGGGCCTCACCTGAGGCGCAGGCCAGTGAGGCGGAAAATGGCGCTCTCCATCCCAAGACAGGGTCTGCGCCTGCTTCCAGCCAGGTGGACAGCACCTTCATCATCGCCGCCATCGCAGAGCCGCTCGCTGCACTTTCCCCTCTTTCCTGAGGGTTCTCTCCGGGCTCCAGACAGAGTGATTAATGGCCCCTTGGGCCAACTCTAAAAGACTGAGGAGACAAATATACCTCATTCATGGGGAAACAAGCCCCGGGACATATATTATCTAGGAAAAATGAGGTAGCCAATGAGCTATTGCATTGGGTATTACCAGCTTTATTGTAGAACTTTATTTGGTTAAAAAAAAAGTATGAATATATTCATACATACACACACACATATATATACACGTATATATATATGGAGACAGGGAAAGAGAGGTCTCTAAATGTGTACTTATAGATTCTTTTTTTTTTTTTTTTTTTTTTTTTGAGACAGAATTTCACTCTTGTTGCCCAGGCTGGAGTGCAGTGGCGCTATCTCAGCTCACCGCAACCTCCGCCTCCCGGGTTCAAGTGATTCTCCTGCCTCAGCCTCCGGAGTAGCTGAGATTACAGTCATGCGCCACCACGCCCGGCTAATTTCGTATTTTTCGTAGAGACGGGGTTTCTCCATGTTAGTCAGGCTGGTCTCAAACTCCCGACTTCAGGTGATCCGCCCGCCTCAGACTCCCAAAGTGCTGGGATTACAGGCGAGAGCCACCACACCCAGCCTTACATATAGATTCTTATATATATGTAATACATATACATATTTATTAAAAACAACAGGAAGCAACCACAAGATATGAGGATATTATTAAGAGATAGCTTTTCTTAGATTCTTTTTCTTTTCTTTTTAAGATGGAGTCTCACTGTGTTGCTCAGGCTGTAGCGCAGTGGCGCGATCTCGGCTCACTGCAACCTCCATCTCCCGGGTTCAAGCAATTCTCGTGGCTCAGCCTCCTGAGTAGCTGGGATTACAGGCACGCGGCACCACACCGGGCTAATTTTTGTATTTTTAGTAGAGATGGGGTTTCACCATGTTAGCCAGGCTGGTCTCAAACTCCTGACCTCAAGTGATCCACCCACCTAGGCTTCCCAGAGTGCTGGGTGTGAGCCACTGTGCCGGCCTCTTTTTCTTGTTACAAAATGTGGAGAAGACTTAATACAAGTAGGTATAAGCAAAAAAGAAAATAAAAATGATCTGTACTTTTTTATTCACACAAATAAACCACCACGGACAATTTGGTGTGTATCTTTCCAGTTATTTATCTAGGCTTCCAGAAGGGTTTCTTGAAGTGATTAGGATTATATTGTGCATACAGAGTTATAATTGCTTTTTAAAACTTAATATATTGTGAGGATTAAATAAGAAAAAATTACTAAAAAGCTTTTAACACACTTCCTAAAAGTATCTATGAAATTAAAGTTAGCCATTATAGTCCTTATTATTTTCTTTCTGCATCAAATATCATTATTTTATTTTATAACTTCATTTATTAAAACTTCTAGTTTGTTTCCAGTTACCATGTTATAATGAACATTCTTGTGAATAAATTCTCGCACACAATCATTATTATTTCTTTAATATACTGTCATGTATCACTTAATGACAGGGATACCTCCTGAGAAATGCATCATTAGGCAATTTCGTCATTGTGTAAACATCATAGAACGTACTTACACAAACCTCTGGCAGAGCCTACCACACACCTAAGCTGTACAGTACAGTCTATTGCTCCCAGGCTACAAGTCTGCACAGCATGTTACCGTACTGAATATGCCAAGCAATTGTAACACATGGGAAGTATTTGTATAGCTAAACATAGAAAAAGTACAGTAAAAATATGATATAAAAGATAAAAAAAAGGTACACCTGTCTAGCACGCTTACCATGAACGGAGCTTGCAGGACGGGAAGTTGCTCTGGGTGAGTTGGTGAGTGGTGAGTGAATGTGAAAGCCTGGGATATTACTGTACACTACTGTAGACTTTAGAAACACTGTACACTTAGGCTACACAAAATTTGTAAAAACAAAAAATTCTTTCTTTCTTTCTTCATTCTTTCTCTTCCTTTCTCTCTCTCTTTGCCTTTCTTTCTTTCCTTCCTTCCTTTTCTTTCTTTATTTTTGCGATGGAATCTTGCTTTGTCACCGAATCTTGCTCTGTCACCCAGGCTGGAGTGCAATGGAGCGATCTCGGCTCACTGCCACCTCCACCTCCCAGGTTCAAGCCATTCTCCTACCTCAGCCTCCCGAGTAGCTGGGACTACAGGCGCAAGCCACCACACCTGGCTAATTTTTTTGTATTTTTAGTAGAGACGGGGTTTCACCATGTTGCAGGCTGGTGTTGAACTCCTGACCTCAGGTGATCCACCTGCTTTGGCCTCCCAAAGTGCTGGGATTATAGGCGTGAGCCACCGCGCCTGGCCTTCTTTCTTTAGTAATAAGTTAACCTTAGCTTACTGTAACTTATTTACTTTATAATCTTTTTAATTTTTTAAACTTTTTGACTCTTTTGTAGTAACACTTAGCTTAAAACACAAACACATTATAAGAAAAAAATTTTTTTCTGTATAACTTTATTCTAGAAGCATTTTTCTATTTTTAAAATTTTTTATTTTTATTTTTATTTTACTTTTTAATCTTTTTTTGTTAAAAACGAAGACACATAGACATGAGCCTAGTCCTGGACAGAGTCAGGATCATCAATATCACTGTCTTCCTCCTCCACATCTTGTCCATCTGGAATGTCTTCAGGGGCAGTAACACACAGGGAGCTGTCATTTACTATAATGACAATGACTTCTTCTAGAATACATCCTATAGGACCTGCCTAAGGCTGTTTTACAGTTAACTTTTTTTTTTTTTTTTTTCGAGACAGAGTCTTGCCCTGTTGCCAGGCTGGGGTACAGTGGCATGATCTTAGCTCACGGCAACCTCTGCCTTCCGGGTTCAAGCAATTCCCCTGCCTTAGCCTCCTGAGTAGCTGGGACTACAGTTACGCGCCACCACGCCCAGCTAATTTTTTGTATTTTAGTAGAGACAGGATTTCACCATGTTGTTGGAGGATGATCTTGATCTCCCAACCTCGTGATCCACCGGCCTCAGCCTCCCAAAGTGCTGGGATTACAGGCGTGAGCCACCGTGACCGGCCAACTTTTTTTTGTATAAGTAGGAGTACTCTCTAAAATAATAATAAAAAGTATGGTATATACATAAACCAGCAACATCATCATTTATTCTCATTATCAATTATGTACTGTGCATAATTGTATGTGCTATACTTTTACATGACTGGTGGCACAGTAGGTTTCTTTACATCAGCATCACCACAAACACGTGAGTTATGTCTGTGCTATGACGTTATGATGGCTACGATGTCACTGGGTGGCAGGAATTTTTCAACTGCATTATAATCTTATGGGACCACGGTAGTATATATGGTCCGTTGTTGACTGAAATATTATGTGGAACATGGCTGTAGCTCCGTGGAGGAGGATTGCTGTGTTGAAGGATATTCACTCATTTGTTGAAAAACTTTTTATTGAGCATTTACTATTTGCTGCCAACTATCATAGGAACCAGAAATAACAACCAGAGTAGTAAGACACACTTGATACCTGCCCTGGTGAGTTTATATTCCAGGGAGAGAGAAAAGCAAGCAATTGCAGGGAATTCAACATAAAGCAACTTAAAATGGTAAAGAAACATGAAAAGGTGTTCAACCACTCCAGTAGTGAAGGAAATGCAATTAAAATAACAATGAGGTGTCGCTTTACACCTAGTAGGCAGACTAAACAAAGAAGCAACAAATACCAAATGCCAGCCACAGTGTGGATGAGAAGGGTGCTCAGGTATTCATCTTGCCGGCTGAAATGTGAAGTGTTGTTACAGCCTTTCAGAAAAGTAATTTGGCCACATCCATAAAAAATAAAATGCACATATACTTTAACTCAGCACTCCAGGGAATCTATCCCATAGAAATGGTATTTAAGGACATACATTCAACAGTGTTTATTGCAGCTTTGTTCACAGTGGCAAAAAACTGGAAACAAAGAGATCAAAAGATGAATTAGGATACAGCCACACCATGGGAATGTTTATGCATTCATTATTTCTTGTATGATATTATCCCATATATGTGATGAGAAAAGGAAAATAGCTCAAAGCAATCTAAGCTATGTGAGGTATGCAGGCCCAGAGAGATGTGAGTACGGGATATCAGTCAAGCCCCCAACCCCATACCTGGGGGCAATTGTTTAAAGTCATTTTGTTCACAACTAGCTACCTCACCATTATCTTTATGTTTCTGGAATCTGTGGTACAAAGAACGATGCATAGCCAATCAACAGCTTATGTGACTTTAATGTAAATTTTTGGTAAACATCTCAGGAACTGTCTCTTCTTTCCCTTTATGGCTTTTCTTTTTTTAAGACTGAGTTTAGCTCTATCGCCCAGGCTACAGTGCAGTGGCGCAATATCGGCTCACTGCAACCTCCGCCTCCCAGGTTCAAGTGATTCTTGTGCCTCAGCCTCCCGAGCTGGGATTACAGGTGTGTGCCACCTTGCCCGGCTAATTTTTTGTATTTTTAGTAGAGATGGGGTTTCACCATGTTGGCCAGGTGGGTCTCAAACTCCTGACCTCAAGTGATCTGCCCGCCTTAGCCTCCCAAAGTGCTGGCACTTCAGGCATGAGCCACCGTGCCCAGCTGTCTTCTTTCCCTTTAAAAACTCACTTTTGGAGGCTAGGTGCAGTGGCTCACACCTGTAATCCCAGCACTTTGGGAGGCCAAGGCTGGCAGATCACCTGAGGTCGAGAGTTCAAGACCAGCCTGACCAACATGGAGAAACCCCATCTCTACTAAAAATACAAAACTAGCCAGGCATGGTGACACATGCCTGTAATCCCAGCTACTCGGGAGGCTGAGGCAGGAGAATCACTTGAACCCGGGAGGCAGAGATTGCGGTGAGCCGAGATTGCTCCATTGCACTCCAGCCTGGGCAACAAGAGGGAAAGTCTGTCAAAACAAAACAAAACAAAACAAAACAAAAACTCACTTTTGGGCTGGGCACAGTGGCTAACACCTGTAATCCCAGCACTTTGGGAGGCCAAGGTGGGCGGATCACCTGAGGTCAGCAGTTCGAGACTAGCCTGGCCAACATGGTGACACCCCCGTGTCTCTACTAAAAATACAAAAATTAGCTGGGCGTAGTGGCAGGCACCTGTAGTCCCAGCTACTTGGGAGGCTGAGGCAGGAGAATCCCTTGAACCCGGGAGGCAGAGGTTGCAGTGAGCTGAGATTGTGCCATACACTCCAGCCTGGGTAACAGAGTGAGATCCTGTCTCAAAAAGAAAAAAGAAAAAAAACCCTCAATTTTAACTGCTGCTGATGAGAGTGTATAGCAAGGGGGACTTGAATCTATGGTCCCAGGCTGCAATCCTAAAAGGTTGGCCCAAATAAACTCTCTACTTATATTAATTTTGCCTCAGCTTCTTCCTTATATATGCATAAAGAAGTTAGGGAAAAATTAGACTCAGGAATATCCTAATGATGGGTGCAGGAAATAGTACCCCGAAATATGGCACTGGGGCATTTGCAAAAACAGCAGAAGCAGGAAGATGTCTCTGACCTTTTCCCTCCCTTTTCCCCTGAAGACCCTCATGTGGCAGATATCCTGTCCTGTGCCTGAAGGAAAAGAATGAACACACAGAGAAGAATCTGAACCAACAAGTCTTACTAAGTTTCCCCCAGTTTATTACCGTTAGGTCACATCCCTTTTTATCCAGCCGTGGCTGCTCATTCAGCTAATCTGAGTATCAAAAAACAGTTTTCTCTGGGTCTTTGGGTCTTCATTTCTGAAGGTTCCTAAGTCAATGTACAAATGCATTTCAATAAATGTGTTATGCTTTTCCCTTCTTAATCTGTTTGTTGTTGTTGTTGTTGTTACAGGGGTCTCAGCCATAAACCTTGCAATGAGTGAGAAAAATATATTACTTTTTCTCTCCTACACTAAATCATCTAATAATATGGTACATTATTGAGCAAAAATAAGTAAAGTTACAGAGTAATAAAAGTGATATGATTCTCTTTTAGTGGAAAAGAAGCCAGCAAACTCATAAATATATGCATAAGTGTGTATGTTTTTATAAGATCAAGGAGAAATATGTGTAGAGACACCTAGCACAATATTAATCTAGTTACCATAGGGAGATGGGATCAGGTAGATAATTACCTATTTTCCCCTACACCTTGTATTGTGTTACTTCTGTAAAATATCAAATACAATTAATTTTCACAATCAGCAGTTTTAATAGAGCATGACAAAGACTACAGGGAAGTTGGAGGGTGCTCAAGGAGCTCATAGCAGAAGCACCCAGCATCCTCCCTCTAATTTCAATCTATATTATCCAACTGAAAGGCTGGATATAGGCCAGACTCTTGTCCAGGGAATAAAGAGGCCATGCATGGGCATAGGTATGACTAGTCATTGTTTTTATTTATTTATTTATTTTGAGATGGAATTTCACTCTTGTCGCCCAGGCTGGAGTGCAGTGGCGCGATCTTGGCTCACTGCAACCTCCGCCTCCCGGGTTCAAGCAATTCTCCTTCCTTAGCCTCCTAAGTAGCTGGGATTACAGGTGCCCACCACCATGCCCAGCTAATTTTTTTGTATTTTTAGTAGAGACGGGGTTTCACCATGTTGGCCAGACTGGTGTTGAACCCCTGACCTCAGGTGATCCGCCATCCTTGGCCTCCCAAAGTGCTGGGATTACAGGCGTGAGCCATGGAGCCCGGCCTAGTCATTGTTTTTAAACTGCGAGATATTATTCACATCTTGCAGTACTCTGTTGGGCTCACTCCAGTCAATTAAATAATTATAACTTGACCAGGCACGGTGGCTCACACCTGTAATCCCAGCACTTTGGGAGGCTGAGGTGGGCAGATCACAAGGTCAAGAGATTGAGACCATCCTGGCCAACATGGTGAAATCCCGTCTCTATTAAAAATATAAAAATTAGCTGGGCATGGTGGTGGGCGCCTGTAGTCCCAGCTACTGGGGAGGCTGAGGCAGGAGAATCGCTTGAATCCGGGAGGTGGAGGTTGCAGTGAGCCGAGATCACGCCATTGCATTCCAGCCTGGGCGACAGAGTGAGACGCCCTCTCAAAAAAACAAATAATAATTATAATAATAATTATAACTGGAGCACAGAATTTAACATACGTTATATGTACTCCAGAAAAAGGTCAACTTTGAACTCTGGAACATTCCACTCTCTGATCTTCAAGTTTTTCATCCATATGGTGTGTACCTTCCCATAATCCACTCATAGAATAGTCAGTAGGATCACATGAGATAAAATCTAGGAAAATGCCTAGCACAAAACCTGGCACAAGGCAAACATTCAAAACATAAAGAACAAAGCAAGGCCAGGTATGAGGGCGCTTTGGGAAGTGAGGGGCATGATACCAAAGCGAGGCCTTACAAAAGGCAGTGCCAGTGTTAGAACCCTCAGGACTTGGCATCCTCATCAGTTCCTGGGTGTGCTTTGTGCATACTAATACTGCAAAAGTTTAACCAAGTTCAAGAAAATGGTATTCATCAGACGGCCAGGAGAATGAGGAACTGGATGAAGTGAGGCTCTTGCTCCAAAGGAATGTCTGGCACAGAGTCCTTGTTTCCAGAACTTTCCAGTGCTGGCAGGTGTGAGATTGTGCAGTCACTGAGCGCCTTGCCAAGGAGATTCGGTGCTAACTGCTGAATATGAAGGGGAAAGTCCCTTGGTGGGCCGTGTGTGCTGTTAAAGGCAAGTCACAGAAGAGGGTACAATAAATACCAGTTCCAAAAACACTTTGCAGGCTTTGAGTCTTGGCCAATTACAGAGGCGGAGCGTTTTGGCCCGCTTCAAAGTGTGGGAGAAAAGAGTGATGAGACAAAGCTCATCTCCTAGCATTCCTTTTATAACGTTCTGCGTGCACCAGGGGTCTCATAGCACAAGGTGAAAATATTTGAAAAGAAAGGAAAAGAAAAAAAAAGGACTGGTTTATATTCATAAAGCTGAAGCCTTTGAATATCATCTTTTCCTCCCTGTACCCACCTTAAACACAGTGAGGGTTCCAGCCTTCTTTGGAGTCCAGCTTTAATTATGCTGCACAATTATTCTTGTTGTATGCTTTGACCTTGAGTTAGAGATCTGCTTCCAAACAACTCCCAGTCTCAATTCTTCCTAGTGACAAAATGGAGCTACTGCAGTGGATGATGAATGCATTCACAGGTACCCCACTTACGGAAGGGGAATGAGACAGGGGTGCCCTTGGGTCTGCAGGTCGGCCAAGGTGAAGCGCAAAGGATGTGACTGTGGCCAAACAAATGCAGGCATTTTGGTTCTGAGTTTCGTTTTTCCTGGTCAGCCTCTTTTCCTACCCCTCTTTAATCTGCCCCAATGCTTGATGGCATAATTATTTCAAGGTAGGTAATGATGGAAAGCCCGGTAAACAACCGACCTCAAACAAAATCCTCTCCTGTTCTTACATCCTGTGGTCAGCAGAGGTAGCAAGAGATAGTCATTAATTAAACTTTTAATGCTTGCTGTTTCTGTTGGCCACAAACCCACAAAGGCTTTGGTGTAAAAACAGTGGCCACTAATCACAGCTCTCTGTTTCCCTGGGTTTAAGTGAATAAATAGGAGAATTGAAAGTACTGCGTATTAAACAGCTTTAAAAAAATCAGCCACGAAACATGGTGAAAACCCGTCTCTACTAAAAAATACAAAAAATTAGCCGGGCGTGGTGGCGGGCGCCTGTAGTCCCAGCTACTCGGGAGGCTGAGGCAGGAGAATGGCCTGAACCTGGGAGGCGGGGCTTGCAGTGAGCCGAGATCGCGCCACTGCACTCCAGCCTGGGCGACAGAGCCAGACTCCGTCTCAAAAAAAAAAAAAAAAAAAAAAAGAAAGAAAGAAAAGAAAAGATTGAGAGGAGATTAGCTACTCTTGGCTCTGTCCCCTAGCCAAGGAGCAAGGGGGGACAAGGGGAATGGGGCCTCTGCACTTTCGGATCTGTGTCCTCCCGCAGCGGAGCAGCAAAAGACTCCACCATCCCAGCTTCTCTCCCGTTGATAGATACAGCAAACTAAATCCTCTCCAGCTCTTTCTGGGCAGAATAGCTCACATTTATATCTGATTTGGCCTCATTTTCCATTAGCATTTTTTAAAACTCCCTTTCACTACAGAGAGACAGTTCTTTTTCTTTCCTGTGGAATTAAGTTCTAACACATGACCGAGGAGGTAGATCGCTCCTCAACAGAAAGTCTGGGCGTTGTATACATCGGAATAAAATTAGCTCTGTGAGGGTGACGTATCCAGCACCTCAGTGAAAATAAGAACACTCTGAATCGAAAACCAGGATTGGCCTTAAAAAGGAAAAGGAAGAAAATCACATCTATAAAGCATTTGATAGCTTATACAATTTTTTAAGTGAAAATTTTGGGGTTTTTCTTTGGTTTGGTGTAAGTTTTACAAACAATCCATCGAAGGAGGTATTGTATGAGTTTCATTTTACAGTTAAGGAACTTGGCTTAGAAATATTAAGTGATTTACCCCACTCTCACAGCTAATAAATAGTGACTTACGCCACCCACCTAACTAGTAAATAGTGGCTTATCCAACTCACTCAGCTAGTAAATAGTGACTTACCTAACTCACCCAGCTGGCCAATGGAAGAACCAGGACTGGAATCCAAGCCCTTAACCAAACTTAGCTTATTTCTTTCACCCCTGCCACTGCTGTTTACGGGGTCTCTGTGGGCTTTGATGCTTTCAGCAGAATGGGAGCATGTCTGTCTCTACCATCTCTACTCAGACAGTTGACTTTGTACGTTCCTATTATTTTAGGGCTTTCCAGAAAGCCACAACCCAGAGGCATTTGGAACTCGCTGGTAAAAATCAACCAGCGTGATTAGCGTTATTTCAACAGGTGAGGAGACTGCCCTTCCGATTGTTGAAGCCGGAGTCCAGACATTTAGGGAAGCCACTGCTTGAGTCCTCTCTCACCAGTGATTAGGCTGTGCTCAGCCCAGGCAGCTCAGGAAATAGTATGAGAAAAGCTTGAACTCAGAATACATAGTGAAGGACGTACACATTTCCTAGAAATTCTGTAGGGAAAACAGCACATGCTGTTCTTTCCCTCTTCTGTTGCTGATATGGGGACACACTCTGTGAGGGTTTCATCAGTGACTGACTAGTAATAACTCGATGGCCACTGGTCAAATTCCACCCTGTGGTCTCTAGCTAGATAGCCTAGGTGGCTTACAGGGGTTGCTGGTGCCAGAAGCTAGAAAACTGACCAGGACTCACATTATATATGTTTCACCATAATGCTCTGAAAATGATCAACTAGTGTTAAGGATTTGATTACTAAATAGCATTCTTTTCTTTTACATGGATAGCCTAAAATGGTTTTTATTTGCATTCAAAAGTATGTGATACTGATTTTATACCTTAGTTTAATTAATTTTTTTTTTTTTTTGAGACAAGGTCTCACTCTGTCACCCAGGCTGGAGTGCAGTGGCATGCTCACGGCTCACTGTAGCCTCAGCCTCCTGGGCTCAAGCAATCCTCCCACCTCAGCCTCCCTAGTAGCTGGAACTACAGGTGTGCGCCACCACACCCAGCTAATTTTTGTATTTTTGGTAGAGATGGGGTTTTGCCATGTTAGTTTAATTCTTATGTATTTATTTAGCACCTATGAAATAAATTACTCTCATTCCCTGTATCCTGTGTGTCTAATATTGGTATGTGTTCATTTATATTGGTTTATATATGTATATACATTTGGATCACTTGTGGGGAAGAAGAATACAAACTACTGAATCTACACTGGACGAATAAGAAAATATCTACTAGCTGGGATTATGGGTGATTTTGTTTCTTTCACTCTCATAAATACAAAATCCATTAAAAAACATGAAAGAAAAAAATCATTACTGCCCAAACATCCATCTCGAAACAAATCTCCCCAGTTGCCTCACAATCTCTTGCTGGCTGTTGACAAACAACATACATTAACGTAATCGAGATAATTAAGTGCGGTACCAGGTACTGTTACCCTGCAGTCTTCTGCAGTTCAGAGACTGCCAATTTCCGCTCCGTCCTAACCGCCTGAAGGCGTGGAGATTAACACCTACAAAGTGTGGTGGCTTGAATATAGATGAGGGGAGAGAGACAGGCTGCTCCTTTTGATGAAAACATTAGAAGAATAATTATTACAATAGTGAAATGGCCTAATCTGTCTGTTAAGTTTTTTTTTTTTCTCCTCCAGTTCACTACGTTATCTCTGAAACTTTTTTTTATTCTTCCATATGGCAAATTACTGTCATTGGAAATCTTATATACTTCAAGTTGAGAACATTTTGTATGGATTGAGTTAGTGGCCCCCAAGACAGGGTAATTTTCATTGTTGCTGAGGGGAGGAGAATATTACTTCTGGAGACCCAGCAGGCATTTTATTAAACAATTGTACCAGCTGGAAACAAATTATTGCCTTTATTCCAAGCTACCATTTAGGAGTTCGATGCTTTCATTTCAGTGGGAAGTAAGTGTTCGGACAGCTAGGGTTTGTCAACAGCTAGGGCTCGTCTGTTGGTGGATTTCTTAGCAGGCCAACCTCGACCTAGTCAGGACCAGCTTTGAGGCCATTGGCTGCTGTTTTTACAATAAGGCTGTGATTACATTTAACTTAGAAACTGATTTCACTGTGTCTCCTTTCCCTGTCTAAGGCTCTAAAATATTTATGAAGGCACAGAGGGAGGGAGACACACATATTGGACAAGATTCAAATACAATATTAATGCACGCCTACTTCAGCTGTGGTTTCTACAAAACTATTACATATATAGACTAATGCTATAGCCTCTGGGGCCCACCTCTGGTATGAGGTAAGGGAAGAAGCAGATACTACATTTTTGCAAAGGACAAAGAAATGCTGGTCATTATTTCCAAAGGCCTTGTGATCCAATACTTGGTTCTGTTCAAAAACATGCATCAGCCAAAAGTAGCATAGACCATGTTATCAGCTAATATCTTCATTCTGTATTTTAGTAGGAAAATAAAGTATATCAGGACAGTGTAATTTGGAAGGGTGGAGATAGCCACATAATTTCCAGGGCAGGGAAAAGAGTGCTCTTTGGTGCATTTTTGGTGGAACTGATCTGTTCTGGCAGTGACTTCTAGCTTCCTTTTTTTTTTTTTTTCTATGTATAGTCATTTTTTTTTTTTGTATTGGAAAAATACAGCCCAAGACCCTGAAAGCTGAGAATGACTAATGGGAACACTGCCTATTGCTTTCTTATTAGAATTTGCTTACTGCTAGCTTCTTGCTGGATACCTGCTTATTAGAAAAATTAAATGCTGGCCGGGTGCAGTGGCTCACGCCTGTAATCCCAGCACTTTGGGAGGCGGAGATGGGCGGATCACGAGGTCAGGAGATTGAGACCATCCTGGCTAACACAGTGAAACCCCGTCTCTACTAAAAATACAAAAAAATTAGCCAGGCGTGGTGGCGGGCGCCTGTAGTCCCAGCTACTGGGGAGGCTGAGGCAGGACAATCGCATGAACCCCCGAGGCGGAGCTTGTAGTGAGCGGAGATCGAGCCACTGCACTCCAGCCTGGGCGACAGAGCGAGTCTCTGTCTCAAAAAAAAAAAAAAAAAAAAAAAATCTGGGGGCGGAGAGGGTCTTTTGGTCATTTCATTTCTTCAAAATCTGCTGTGCCTTTGACCTGATTGATTAAATTTAAAAAAAACCCTCTGTGTAATTGTGTGAGTCAGGAACCCAGATAATTTTCTCAACCAAATCATCCTCCTCAATCCTCTCCTAGGTCCACCCTCGTCTTATAATTTCTCAAGGGAGACAGAAGTCAATTCTCGGTAAACCAGCAGCTTTTTCTAAGATGATAAAACTGAGACAAAACTAAAACCTTGGACTAGATTAAGTGGGAATGGGGAAAGGGAGAGCCTTGCTCTTTAGATTGCAGTTTCAGGAAATTAGCTAGATAGAATCCCACTCCAGATGCTCAGAAGCTAGCTGTCAGTAGAGGTGTTCCCACTGTTTTGAGCATAGTGGGAGGATAGAGCTGAGTTTGGTGGCAGTCCCTTAATTCTTTCTCTGTGAAACACAAGTCAAGTCCCTGGTGAGAGGTTGTGACCACCTCTCCTATGGTTTGAATGTGTCCCTGAAATTGTATGTGTGGAAAAACTTCAACCCCAAATGTATATATTGGTGGTATTCAGAGGTGGAACTTTGGGGAGGTTATAAGAGTTCAATAAGATCATCATGGTGGGGGACCCATGATGAGACTGGTGGCTTTATAAAAAGAAGAGAGACCTGAGCTGGCATGCATGCTCTTGCCCTTGCACCATGTGATGCCCTTTACCTCTGCATTATGATTCAGCTGAAGGCCCTCTTCAGATGCCAGTGCCATGCTCTTGGATTTCCCAGCCTCCACAACTGTAAGAAATAAACTAGAAATGCATTTATTTTTTCTTTCTTCTTATTCTTCTTCCTCTTCCTCTTCTCTTTCCTCTTTTCCTTCCTTTTCTCCTCCCTTTTCTCCTCCTCCTCTTCCTCCTCCTCTTCCTCCTTTCTCTTCCTCCTCCTTCTCTTATTCTCCTTCTTCTTTTTCCTCTTCTCTTTCCTCTTCTCCTTCCTCTCCTTTTCCTTCTTCTTTTCCTCTTTCTCTTCCCTCTTCTCCTTCCTCCACTATTATTTCTCCTTCTCCTCCTCCTCCTTCTTCTTCTTCCTCTTCCTGTTCTTCCTCTTCCTCTTCTTCATCGTCATTGCCATCATTGTCATCGTTGTCGTTGTCATCCTCCTCTTCTTCTTTTTCTGAGACAGTGTCTTACTCTGTCACCCAGGCTGGAGTGCAATCATGGCTCACTGTACCTCGAACTTCTGGGCTCAGGAAATACTCCTGCCTCAGCCTCCTGAGTAGCTGGGATCACAGGTGTGTGCCACTGTCCCCAGCTTATTTTTTAAGTTTTTTGTAGGGATGGGGTCTTGCTATGTTGCCCAGGCTGGTCTCAAACTCCTGAGATCCAACCGATCTTCCCACCTTAGCCTCCCAAGCTATTGGGATTACAGGTGTGGCCAATAAATTTCTTTTCTTTATAAATTATCCAGTCTCAGGTATTCAGCTATAGCAATGGCAAACATAATAAAATAACCTCCTACTCTATTTAATTTGGCTGGTTTGTTGGTCCCATGAAGATATTCCCTTCCTCTCCACCTGCAGTCCCTCCTCCTAGGCAAACAACACTTCCTCAGGAAGCCAAGAGAGATGCTTCTTGCCTTTTCCAGAACCAAAAGAGGAGCTGACATCAGGTCTGTGTGGTGGGGCCGGTGTGAGATCTTGTACGTGAGGAATAGAATTGCAGAAGCTCAATACAAGTGAGCATCTGTATGTGTGGTGGTGTTTGAAATTTAACAAAAAATCAGTTTAAAAAATTGATTACCTGTGTTTGTTTCGTGTGGCTGCTATAACTGATGACCACTAACTGGTGGCTTAAAACAACAGAAACTTATTCTCACAGCTCTGGAGGCTAGAAGTTTAAAATCAAAGTGTCAACAGAGCTGTGAAGGCCCCAGGGAAGAATCTGTGTTTGGCTCTTCCAGTTTTTAGTGTATGTTGACATTCTTTGGCTTGTAGCTGCATCACTCCAGTCTCTGCCTCTGTCTTTCTATCACGTTTTTCTCTTTATGTCTCTATTAAGGATACTTGTCATTGGATTTAGGGCCTATCTGGATAATCCAGAATGATCTTCTCCTCTCAAGGTCCTTAACTTAATTGTACATGCAAAGACCCTTTACCGAAATAGGTAACATTCACAGGTTCTGGAGATTAAAACGTGGACGTATCTTTTTTGGAGCCACCATTGAGCCCACTATAGTACCCCCAAACTGATGTTTGCTCATATAAGAAAGTACTTGGAAGAGATGTACTATTATAAATTGGTTGAATGATCTGCATAAATTTCTTTCTTTACTTATATGTTTCAGTTTGTTCCAGAAAGGTTTTTTAAAAATGTTTTTTAATTTTTAAACTTATTTCAATAATTTTGGGGGAACAGGTGGTTTTTGGTTACATGGATAAGTTCTTTAGTGGTGATTTCTGAGATTTTGGTGCACTCGTCACCTGAGCCATGTACACCGTACCCAATGTGTAGTCTTTTATTCCTCACCCTCCTCCCACCCTTTCCCTCAAGTCCCCAAAGTCCATTATATCATTCTTATGGCTTTGCATCCTCATAGCTTAGCTCCCACTTATAAGTGAAAACATGGAATATTTGATTTTCCATTCCTGAGTTGCTGCAAATGCCATTATTTTGTTCCTTTTTATGGTTGAGTAGTATTCCATGGTAGATATATACCACATTTTCCCTATTTACTCATTGGTTGATGGGCATTTAGGTTGGTTCCATATTTTTGCAATTGCAAATTATGCTGCTATAAACGTGCATGTGCAAGTGTCTTTTTCATATAACTACTTATTTTCCTTTGGATAGATACTCCATAGTGGGATTGCTGGATCAAATGCTAGTTCTACTTTTAGTTCTTTAAGAAATCTCCACATTGTTTTTCATATGGTTGTACCAGTTTTTGTTCCCACCAGCAGTATAAAGTGTTCTCTTTTCACCACATCCACACCAATATCTATTTTTTTTTATTATGTCCATTCTTGAAGGAGTAAGGTGATATGTCATTGTGGTTTTAATCTGAATTTCCCTGATAATTAGTTATGTGGAGCATTTTTTTTCATGTGTTTCTTGGCCATTTGTATAACTTCTTTTGGTAATTGTTTATTAATGTCCTTTGCCCACTTTTTGATGAGATTTTTTTTTCCTTGCTGATTTGTTTGAGTTCATTGTAGATTCTGGATATTAGTCTTTTGTTGGATGAAAAAAGTTTTAAGATAAATACACAGAATGTACATTGTTTATGAAGAGAAATGATTTGTCATCTAGGTTTAGTATTATTCTTGCAGATACACTCTATGCTTTTTTGGGAATTGTAAGCCCTTATGGGGTTCTGCAAGCACAAAGAGCACCCATTCACAAAAAGAGGGAAAGGATATTTCTGCTATTGCCTTGTCCATATTCTACCAAGAACCTCATCATTCCAGTTGTGCCTCACCTCCTGGTAAGATTCCCCCACAAGCCCTTTCAAAGACAATGATTCTCTACTCTCTTGCAATTGTAGATACCTGTTTACTGTTTTTTGACTTGTGTTAATTTAAAGGAGGTTAAGGGGAGAAAAGTCCTCAATATCCCAGAATACTCACTGGCAAGGTGGCCACAGATGAAGAGACAGAGGGTTTTAAGTGACTAGCATACACTTCTTGGTCTTGCAACAGACAGTGCAGCCAACAAGCTCAAATGGCCACAGTGACGAGGCCTTAAAACTAAAGCCATGTCCCCTCTTCCATGTGCTGCTTCTTCTCTCTGTTCCCTGAAGGTCACAAGCCATTCCTGTCTTGTACATCTTCTATTCTGCGTGGCACTATGAGTAAACTGAGTCAGGATCCCTTGTAGGGCCCAGCCATGTGTTAAATGCAAGCTCCCACAAACATGTCAAGTGTGCCAGTCCTGATTCTTGGGTTTAGTGGTAAAGGGTAAGTGGAGTTCTCACTTAGACCTGGAGCCTGCAATCCTGGTTTCATCAGAGAAGCCAGCATTGGGAGTTTCAGAATGCTTCTGCCATTATTAGGAATGATAATTTTGATTTTTATCCTGGCATTGTTCTTTGAGTATCACTTCCTCCAGAATCCTTTTGGAAGATGGGGTGTTTGCAGTAAGGGCTCAGATGTTCCTGGGTTCCCAGTCATAATGCCTTCAAAGCAGTATCAAAACCTCTCTTAGGAGATACTCATTTCTTTGATTGGCTCGATGAAATATTTTACTAATTTTAATTGACATCTTGCATCATAAAAAGGAGTGCTTCTTGAGAAACTATGAATGCTAAACCAAGCCCCATGCTGCACCTTCACCAGGGCCTGTGCCAAGTACTTAATAGACTGCAAAGGGAAAGAGGCCCAAATATCAACTTGGACTGTGACTAATCAGACCAGCATTTCCTCCTAGGAAGGCAAAAAAAAAAAAAAAAAGCAAAGGCAATTATGTTCTGGAATGAGCAAAAAACATTTTCCATTTCCCTCCGTACTTCTTTCATTTACCTTGGTCAGACTGAACTTGGGTGTGGGGTGTGACGGTCCCTATCTCATTCTGATATCACTCTGTTGGGTCAAGATGTGATCGAAATCTGTGGTCTGACTTAGGTGGGCTGCCATGGGGACCTTAACCTGTCTGGGATCTTAGTCTGACATTTCTTTCCTGAAGTGTCATTTTCTCTGTAGCTTGTGTTTATGCTTAGTGAAGAGTTTCCCTGTACTGATTCAAGAAGCACCAGTCCTAAGAGCTTCTTCGACAAGAAGAAGAAAGAGTCTGGCATCCCACATGTTTGAAAACTCAGAATACTATAATCCTCCCTCAGACAGTCACATAAGAATAAAAAGCCTCCTTAACCTTACTTAATGTGAGTTCCCCAAACTTATTTATAGGAAGAGTCACGTTCTGTAAAATACTGGAATGGTAGAAGACATATTGGACTTTGAAATAAAAGGCCTGTGTCTGGTCTCTACTCTGTGATTTTCTGACTGTTTGCACCAGATAAGTTATTAGGGAGCCTCAGTTTCCTTATATATAAAATGGGTATACAAAACACTGGCCCTACCTGCATACCATGGTTGTGAGGAACAAAAATGTCTATGAAACCATTTATAAAAACAATAATAAGCTATTCAAAAATATTCTTAAGTATATGTACCTCTATAACAGAAGTTGGCCTAACTATGGCCCACAGACTAAATTTGGTTCATTGCCTGATTTTATAAATAAAGGTTTATTGGAACACGGCCATGCTCATTTGTTTACTCATCATCTATGGCTGATGATGAGCTACAATGGCAGAATAGAGTAGCTGAGACAGAGACCATATGGCTCACAAAGCCCAAAATATTTACTATTTGGCCTTTCACAGAAAAAAAATTACTGACCCTGATCTACAATAAGAAATGGTTTATATTCAAGGACATGTCATGTCTGTAGGAGGAGAAATGACATAGATATGGTCAGCTCCACCTGAGGGCAAGCCGTGAAGTGGGAACAGGGCCTAGGTTCTTGTCTCAGGATGCCCAGGTGGCTCTGTGTCCCCCACCAGGTAGAGCAGGTGGTTAAGGTCTCAAAGCCTAGCAGGAAGGTGCTGAAATACCACACACAGACTTTCTCCAGATAATAACTTGGGTGATGAACATGCCTGGACACTTACAGCAAATCCTGGAAGAGTGCCCAGGCCACCCCGAGTAGAAGGAGGAGCTCAAGAGTACAGCTCTAGGCCTTTGGAAGGGGCAGAGTGACAGTTTGTCACAAATATATTATTGCAAGTTGCAGCTCAGAGCATAATATTTCTATGAGCTTCTACAAACCTTGGGGACCAGAGACAGGTAATCACTCTCAAAAGATTAATCCAACATTGAAACGTCATGGTGACACTTGCAAACGTTTCATCCTTAGGTCCCCCCTGGTGTGGTGGCTGACATTTATGACCACTGAGTACCCACTTTCAGGGTGGTTCTGCATTCTGAAAATTCATCTCAACAACTTTCTAGAGCTCGGCACCCTAAACTCAGCGGCCTCATGTTCACAGACTAAGAAGCAAACAGCAAAGCACAGAAACAAGGGATTTCTTCCCGGAAAGAAGAATGTTCCCCACTTAGTAGATGGATGAGTAGTGGGATAAGAGCCCTAACTCCAGGAGCCAGATTATGGTGTATCGCTAAGGTCTGTGTTTCAGTCGCTCCAGTCATGGACTGCTAACAGCATCTGGCGTCCATAACCCTTAGTAGAGGAATGTTTGCCGGCCTATTTGTGGAGCGTATCTCTGAGTGCACACTTAAGACACCTCATACATTTCTAGCCTTCCTCCCCACCCAGCCCGGGAGTGGAGGCTGTGATTATGTTTATGACCAGGAACGAAGAAATGTTCCGGAGAGTCACCATGACATTTCAGTGCTCTGTTAATCTTTTGAGAATTGCTCTTGCAAGTGAATACTTAGCTCTGGTCCCTAGGGATTTTAGAAACCTATAGAAACAGAATCTAAATCACAACTTGGGGGTCAGACCAGCTAATTCTCATTCTGCCTGTCCCACCCTGCACAGCAGTCAACTTCTCTCAGCAATTTAGAGGCAAAGGGACTTTCCTCCTGCTTGATTTCGAGGTTCCTCTGCAGTCTGGGAGCAGTTTTATTCCCTGTGACCCTCCAGCTTTCACCTGCAGGCAGGTGTCCTTTACTGTCCTACATGCAATAGTCCAGCCTCAAGCCCTGGTTGTCACTTTACTCCCAGTGTTTGCTTCACCTCCCACCTCAACCCCATCTTCATGAACTGTTCCTGACATCTCTGAGCACTTTTCTTGAAACTTGCTCCAAATCTAAGCTCCATTCTGCATTTCAGCATTTGATTACATACTATTATTCACAGTGCTCTTTAAAAATTCATATTTCACTCTGTTCTCTCCAGCAAGAACATCAGCTCCTAGAAGGCAGAGACCATGTCCTTCATTTGAAGCCCCACACCAATCTAAAGTAGTCATTAGTGTGTAGTAGTTTGTGAGTAAATGCTGTTGAAATGAGACTTTTGAAGGTAGGTATTTAGGGGGCCTCTCTCTGCCTGTAACATTTTAAAAATTATGTGTTTCACAGCAATATAGTGGAAGTTCCAGGTTAAGCATGTTGGCCATGTTCATTCTAGGACTCAGACATAACTGGTAGGGACAGGCCTACCAAAATCTGTTAGCATTGACCCCCAAAGCAGCCTTTGCAGGAAGAGAAAGGAAAGGGGTGTGATACTGGGACAAGACTCATGGACCAGTGAAAAATGGAAGGGATATATTGCTTTTCGAGGGCTAAAAAAACAAAGTGCCATAACTTGGGTGGCTTAAAGCAACAGTTCTGGAGACTAAAAGTCTGAAATCAAGATTTTGGTAAAGCAGAGTTGGCAAAGCTCAAAGAGCTAAAAGCAGAACTACCATTCAACTCAGCAATCCCATTACTGGGTATATATCCAGAGAGATATAAAGTATTCTGCCATAAAGACACATGCATGTGAATGTTCGCTGCAGCACTATTCACCACAGCAAAGACATGGAATCAGCCCACATGTTCATCAATGACAGACTGGATAAAGAAAATGTGGTACATATACACCAGGGAATATTACACAGTCATAACAAAGAACAAGATCACATCTTGTGTGGGAACATGGATGGAGCTGGAGGCTATCATCCTTAGCAAACTAATGCAGGAGCAGAAAACCAAATACCACATGTTCTTACTTATAAGTGGGAGCTAAATGATATACATGATAAGAACTTATAAACACAAAGAAGGGAACAACAGACACTGGGGTCTACCTGAGGGGCAAGGCTGGGAAAGGGAGAGGAGCAGAAAAAATAACTATGGGGTAGTGAGCTCAATACCTGGATGATGTAATAATATGTACAACAAACGCCTGGGACACATGTTTCTCTATGTAACAACCCCTCACATGTACCCCCAAACTTAAAATAAAAATTAAAAACAAAAAAAAGAAAAGCACATTTCTATTTAAATGAAAACATGTGATCTCATAATGAAATTCAAAAAGACAAATTATTTCCCTTCTTTGATTGAAAGATGACTATAGAATGATCTTCACAAATTGGCATGAGCAGATCAGTTACATACAATTTTGCACTTTTAAACTTGAATCTCTCATGGTGGGTAGCATTCAACTTTTGGCTGTAAATTTCCCAAAGGTAGAATCTTTCTCTCCTTTTTAAAAGTAATAATAAATATATTTAGCATTGATGCTATCCCCATCAAGCTACCACTGACTTTCTTCACAGAATTGGAAAAAATTACTTTAAATTTCATATGGAACCTAAAAAGAGCCCGCATAGCCAAGTCAATCCTAAAAAAAAAGAACAAAGCTAGAGGCATCATGCTACCTGACCTCAAACTATACTACAAGGCTACAGTAACCAAAAGAGCATGGTGCTGGTACCAAAACAGATATATAGACCAATGGAACAGAACAGAGGCCTCAGAAATAACACCACATGTCTACAACCATCTGATCTTTGACAAACCAGACAAAAACAAGCAATGGGGAAAGGATTCCCTATTTAATAAACGGTGCTGGGAAAACTGGCTAGCCATATGCAGAAAACTGAAACTGGATCCCTTCCTTACAACTTATACAAAAATTAACTCAAGATGGATTAAAGACTTAAATTAAGACCTAAAACCATAAAAACCCTAGAAGAAAACCTAGGCAATACCATTCAGGACATAGGCATAGGCAAAGACTTCATCAATAAAACACCAAAAGCAATGGCAACGAAAGCCAAAATTGACAAATGGGATCTAATTAAACTAAAGAGCTTCTGCACAGCAAAAGAAGCTATCATCAGAGTGAACAAGCAACCTACAGAATGGAAGACAATTTTTGCAATCTATACATCTGAAAAAGGGCTAATATCCAGAATCTACAAAGAAGTTATATAAATTTACAAGAAAAGAACAAACAACCCCATCAAAAAGAGAGCAAAAGGTATGAACAGACACTTCTCAAAACAAGACATTTATGCGGCCAACAAACACATGAAAAAAAGCTCATCATCACTGGTCATTAGAGAAATGCAAATGAAAGCCACAATGAGATACCATCTCATGCCAGTTAGAATGGTGATCATTAAAAATTCAGGAAACAACACATACTGGAGAGGATGTGGAGAAATAGGAACACTTTTACACTGTTGGTGGGAGTGTAAATTAGTTCAACCATTGTGGAAGACAGTGTGGCGATTCCTTAAGGATCTAGAACCAGAAATACCATTTGACCCAGCCATCCCATTACTGGGTATATACCCAAAGGATTATGAATCATGCTATAATAAAAATGCATGCACATGTATGTTTACTGCAGCACTATTCGCAATAGCAAAGACTTGGAACCAACCCAAATGACCATCAGTGATAGACTGGATTACGAAAATGTGGCACATATACACCATGGAATACTATGCAGCCATAAAAAAGGATGAGTTGAGTTTATGTCCTTTTCAAGGACATGGATGAAGCTGGAAACCATCATTCTCAGCAAAATATCACAAGGACAGAAAACCAAACACTGCATGTTCTTGCTCATAAGTGGGAGTTGAACAATGATAACATATGGACACAGGGAGGGGAATATCATACACTGGGGCCTGTTAAGGGGTGGGGGGCTGGGGGAGGGATAGCATCAGGAGAAATACCTAATGTAAATGATGAGTTGATGGGTGCAGCAAACCAACATGGCACATGTATACCTATGTAACAAACCTGCACGTTGTGCACATATACCCTAGAACTTAAAGTATAATTTTAAAAAAGTTTATGATTAATATAATGAATCGCTAATATGATTCATATTCAATAAATAGTTGAGTTAATGAATTGTTCAAAAATAGTTATTAAACTAATAGTTGTGTCTGGTGTATTTCTAAAATAATAATATTTGTTCAAAAAAAAAAAAAAAAAAGAGCCGGGCGCGGTGGCTCACGCCTGCAATCTCAGCACTTTGGGAGACTGAGGCTGACGGATCACAAGGTCTGGAGTTTGAGACTAGCCTGGCCAACATGGTGAAGCCCCGTCTGTACTAAAAATACAAAAAAATTAGCCAGGCATGGTGATGCACGCCTGTAATCCCAGCTACTCGGGAGGCTGAGGCAGGAGAATCGCTTGAACCCGGGAGGCGGAGGTTGCAGTGAGCCCAGATCGTGCCACTGCATTCCAGCCTGGGCAAAAGAGCGAAACTCCGTCTCAAAAAAAAAAGGAAGAAAGAAAGATGTTGGCAGAGCTATGCTCCCTTCAAATCCTCTAGGGGAGGATCCCTTTTTGCCTTTTCTAGCTTCTGGTAGCCCCAGGCATTCCTTGGCTTGTGGCAGGACGACTCCGATCTCCGCTTCCGTCTCTACGTGGCCATCTGCCGTCGTGTGTGTCTGCGCCTTCACATGGTATTTTCTCTTAATAAGATATCGTCATACTGGATTACCCCTATTGACCTTAATTTGATTATAGTTGCAAAGCTCTTATTTCCAAATAAGGTCACATTCACAGATATTGAGAGTTAGGATTTCTATGTATCTTTTTGGGGGACATAATTTAACGAATAATGAGAAGCATTTTCAATTAAAGTTATATGTTATTCTTTAATAGCATTCTTAACCAGACTTCAAGGACTGAGCTAAAACTCTTAAGAAGTCAGTACAAATAGAAGACCTTTAGAAAGCATTGGTTTGGTATACTTTTATTGTACAGTTATAGGCTTATAACACTGTCTTGGGGCTGTGAGGGAAGTACAAGCGAGGTTAGAGGGCATTTTCTCTCCTACAGACTGGAAGCTGGTGGAACCTGACTGCACGACGTGTTCTCAGCAGTGAACCAGGCCCCCCTGCCCTTGCCTGGAACAGGAAGACAGCAGGAAACCAGATTTTGAGAGGAGAGAAGGAGGCCAAGAGGACTGTCCCTAGGTATCCTGGAGGTAAGTCAGTCCACAGCAAAGACTGTGAGGAACATTCCCTTTCTACCTGCTTCAAAATTTCCCTCCCACAAATCCCTATTTCATTTCTGCTGTAGTGTCTTTCTCATTTCCTCACCTTTCTCAGTCCTATGCTGTCTGCACTCCACTTCCTACCCTTCTTCCCCATCCCAAAAGCTGACCAAGGCATTTTATTTAAGAGAAAAATAGAAATGATTTTCTCGACTGGGAGCGGTGGCTCACGCCTGTAATCCCAGCACTTTGGGAGGCCCAGGCGGGTGGATCACCTGAGGTCAGGAGTTTGAGACTAGCCTGGCCAACATGGTGACACCCCTGTCTCTACTAAAAATACAAAAACTAGCTGTGTGTGGTGGCACACACCTATAATCCCAGCTCAGGAGGCTGAGGCAGGAGAATCACTTGAACACAGGAGGCAGAGGTTGCAGTGAGCTGAGATCGTGCCATTGCACTACACCTGGGTGACAAGAGTGAAACTCCATCTCAAAAAAAAGAAAAAAAAAGAAACAATTTTAAACTTTGGAGAGTGCCAAAGACAGGTAGATAGATAGACAATAGATGATAGATAGATAGATAGATAGATAGATAGATAGATAGATAGGTAGATGATAGATAGATAGAGAAATATTTTACTCTTTGTATTTTTATAGCTCTGTTGACTTTGTCTTTCACTGTGTACCTCTCAAGGAGGGTATCCTTGTCTCTAAAAATGAACAACTATCTCTTTTGCTTAGGAACAGAATCACTTGCACGATGCTGTGGTCTCTGCGACTCTATATTCAGAGCATTTTCTTCTCTGCCCTGCCCAGTGCCATCAAAGGGGTACACACCCTGGTGGAGCTTTAGGCAGAAAAGTCCATTTCTAGAGTAAGTACTAACACCCCCTCCCTGCCCTCTCTCTTTCCCTCTCCCGACTACCGGGTAGAGGGTGGAGATTCTCAGATGCTTCTAGGTACTATCTGATGCTTCTAGATTATTATCTCCCTCTCGGTTTTGGTGGCCTAATTTGGGGTCCTGCGGCCCTACTTTGATGTCTTGGGGTAAAACCTGGGGTGGAAAGCTGATCCCTGGTATGTGCCAGGGAGGTGCTTCTGGAGAAGGCTGCAAAGGCAAGGTTGCATCTGCAGAAACCACAGCCCTGGTGGATTCTGCAGAGCCAGGCCTCTGGGGATCTTGTGACTGGAAACCCGAGCTTCTGCTGGTCTCACAGCCCTTCTCATAAGGGGCGGAGGGAGCAGGGAAGGAATGAGCTCACCCTTCCTCTCCCCGGCTTGGCCGTGCCTCTGCCCTCGCTCACCTCCTTGTCACCCAGGCCCTTGGCAGGCTGGTGCTGTCAGGGTAGGAGGGTGCTGCGGTCACAAGCCTGCCAGATCCTACTTGTTGCTTTTGCAGAGTGTATAATCAGAGCATCAGGGGGAACTAGACAAACAGAAAGAACAAAGAAAGTCCTGAGATTTGGGCCAGTTTCTAGGAATTGAAAAATCTTTGCTAAAGTGAGGGTGTCTATGGATGATATGTTCTTGCATATGTTTGTGCTGACGTGTTTACTTATAGAGGCTTAACCATTAAATCATTTTACCCCCTGAGGATGCTCTCAGAGGCAACAAATCTCTGGGCATGAAATATATCATGGCAATAAAAACTTCTCATGACAGGCAGGATGCTGCTGGAGTGTGTAAAATAAATTTTAAAAACTGGGTTAAAACAGTAGGAGGCATGATAGTCTAGCAGAAATAAAAATGACAGTTGGAGATTGTCAAATCTAGATCCTTTTTTCCTGAACAATCAATGAACTATTTTTAGCCTTTATTTTTCTAGTGGGTAAAAATGATGATAACCATGCACTCTCTCCCAGTTCTTTCCCAGAGCTTCCTCATACTCCTCAAGTCTGGAATCAATACAATGTTAAAAAGAAAAAAGAGGTCATTAGTTAAGAATTGATAAATTGATTCAACAAACTGGGTTAAGAAGAAATGATAGGGCCAGGGGAGGGGGAAGGAGGAAATTTTAGGGAAATAGAGTGTACTTTCGTGGTCTTAAAGTTTCTTGTCATACGAAATCAGCTCTGATTTTTAGCCTGATATGAGTTAGTCAAGATTAATAATAATATTGACAATTTGAGTGACCTGTAATGTACCTGGCAGCATGCTGGAGGCTCTTTCTCATTAACTACTCAGTAATCACACTATCTCCCCAAGGAAAGTATAACACTCCTTGTATTATAGATGATGGAATGGAGACTCAAAAGACCAGATAACTGCCTCAAAGTCTCATGCTAGTGTGTATTGGAGATTGGCCAGTATATTGTGTATTGGAGATTGGCCAGTATACCATGCAATGGGTTAGTGGAAATACTGGGTATCTTCAGTGTTGATGTTCAAGCCTAGGTGTTCTGTGGGCCATTCAGCTAGTTTCTTCCTTTCTTTCTTTTAGAGACAGGGTCTTGCTCTGCCACCTAGACTGGAGTGCAGTGGTGCAATCATAGCGTATTGCAGCCTCAACTTCCTGAGCTCAAGGGATCCTCCTGCCTCAGCCTCTTAAGTAGCTAGGGCTACAGGTATGCACCACCATGCCCAGTTATTTAAAAACAAATTTTTTGTTAGAGATGGGGATCTTGCTATGTTGCCCAGGCTGGTCTTGAACTCCTGGCCTTAAACAGTCCCCCAGCCTTGGCCTCCCAAAGCACTGGGATTATAGGTGTGAACGACTGTGCCCAGACAACTCAGCTATTTTCTATCATCTACCACGTTTTCTTCTCCCAAAAAAGCCCTCCCATGTGCCTTCTATGCTTTCAAATCCTTAGCCACTTACCTAAGTCCATTGACAAAGACTCAGAACAGAGACTTGTCGTATGGGCAAATCCAGAGACCAGGAGACTAGGTAAGTGTGGTGGCTGGCCCAATCTGTGGACTTGAGGGCCTTCTGGCTCCTGGATCTTCCTTTCCATACAGAGACAGGCCCCAAAGGGGACAGGAGGGGTGCTGCCCCAGAGCGCAGATCCTGGGGAGTGTGCGTGACGAGGATAAAACCACCTTGGCTTAGTTCTAGGGCCTTACGTGCTCACCAGGGACAGCCTGTGAGATATACAAATGTTAGTTTTAATCTCTCCTGTGAAGTTGTTAGTATGTGACCTGATCAGAAACACCCTCTACTCCAACCCTAGATGGTTGGTTTGCATTCACAGTCCTTTGGTCCACAGTCCAGAGGGAGCTCCTTCAAGGCATTGTCTCCTGGCTGTCTCTATCAGCAGTACAGGCTTTGTGCTTTAGCATAAAAGGTGTTAAAAAATACTTTTTGTTGTTGAGATGAATGGTGTTCAAGATGTGTGGGCTGGCTAGCAGTAGTCTACAGGCACCTCTGCCCTAGCACAAGCAGGCTGTAGGAATGCAGTGATCCTAGTAGCTTACACTCTTCAGAATCTCATTTGGTTTGCCCCTGATTCTGTTACCTGAAACCCACAGGAAAGTAAACTGAATCCTGCTGCTAGGATTTGGGAATATATGCCTTAAGTGAGTCTTTTCCAGAAATCTCTTGTTGGGCTGCTTAAAAGGGCAGAGACCTAGGACTTTATTCACCTTCCAGACAACCTGATGTGACCGTGCGTGTGCCTGTTTACTAATAAATATTTGCAGAATCAGTCCACGATTTGCTTTCATTGTAACATATCCCTAGTGATGAGTGTGTGTGCCCATGTGTATGCATGCACATACGTGTGTATGTGTGAGTAAGAGGTGATTATGCACATTTCTTCTCAAATCTGCGCTCAGTGACATCATGAGTTAGCTTGAAATAGACAAATGCTACAAATCAGGTCTTTTTCTTTTTTTTCCCCCTGGGAAACTGGTCATTAAACATTTACCTGTGCACTGCTGCCTCAAGCCTCTGGAGACTAATTGTGAGTGGACAAATTGTTTTAGGACAGTTTGTAGCATCATTAAAATAAATCAACCTGCTTGTCCCTACCTTTAGTCCATAAGGAGGTTAAAAACAGTTTTCAATTTGTCTTATAAGAACCCTAGGGTTTTTCAATATATAAGTATTAATATTTGCAAACAAGATTTAAAAATGATAAAAGGAGGCCGGGCGCGGTGGCTCATGCCTGTAATCCCATCCCTTTGGGAGGCCCAGGTGGGCAGATCACCTGAGGCCAGGAGTTTGAGGCCAGCCTGACCAACAAGGTGAAACCCTGTCTCTACCAAAAAATACGAAAATCAGCCGGGCATGGTGGTGCACGCCTGTAGTACTAGCTACTAGGGAGGCTGGGGTGGGAGAATCTCTTGAACCCGGGAGGCAGAGGTTGCAGTGAGCCAAGATCGCACCTTTGCACTCCAGGCTGGGCAACTGAGTGAGACACTATCTCAAAAAAAAAAAAAAAAAAAAAGATAAAAGCACCACACACCTATTACAGACTACTTAGATATTAGAAAGAAGTGAAAATGCCGAAATATATCACCCTTAGTTCTACCAGCCAAAGATAATAATTTTTAAAATCTCATTTTACAAAGTTAAGTTGTGTGACCAAGCTTTATTTTTAAGAAAGCAAAAATAAGGAAGCATTCTCCTTAATTGTGTTGAAATGAGTTTTATTCATTGTGGAAAGCCAAGTGGAAAGAATAATTTTCAGTCTTTTGATCACTTAAGTTAGCCATGATTCCAAAAAGAAAACCTGCTTTTCCACAAACTTACAACAAGTGCCACTTGCCTCCTTCTTGTCTTGGATTTCGATGTCCCCAGAAGCTATATTTTCTGTCTTCAGCGTGTTAGCAAGAGTGTCAGGGGTTATGAAATAATAAGCTGAACTGTTCCCCAAATTCTCACAGTTTACTACACATGAGCTTCCTGAGAAAGTCAACTAAAGTGAGTTCAGTCTTTGGAGTCATTTAAACACAAAGGGCTCTTCCAACTGCACAGTGAGAAACTCAACAATAGCTATTGTCTTCAAGTGACCACAGAGCCCAGCTGTCAAGGACTGGTTGGTTAAGAAACACATCTCAGGGCACAGTAACTGGAGTGTGTTTGCTTTGGAACTAAGACTATTTTAGAAATAAATTGAGGATCCAGATGTAATGAAAGAAGCAGGGACAAGACTCTCTTTTTTGTGAACAGCGCTTGTAACTTGTTACCCTGCATTTCGATGCTATCACAATGCAGTTTGAGTTGAACGGCCTGCATCTGGTATTGCTTAAGTAATATCAGTGTTTCCCACTGGCTAGCCTTGTAGGGCAAGACAATCCCTCTCCTGAAAGTTCACCCACATAATGTCAAGAAAACAGCCCCTAATGATTTATTTAAAGTCATGTCGGCCAGGCACGGTGGCTCACGCCTGTAATTTCAGCACTTTGGGAGGCTGAGGCTAGTGGATCACAAGGTCAAGAGATCGAGACCATCCTGGCCAACATGGTGAAACCCCGTCTCTACTAAAAATACAAAAATTAGCCAGGCATGGTGGCATGTGCCTGTAGTCCCAGCTGCTTGGGAGGCTGAGGCAGGAGAATCGCTTGAACCCGGGAGGCGAAGGTTGCAGTGAGCCGAGATTGTGCCACTGCACCCCAGCCTGGCAACAGAGCGAGACTCCGTCTCAAAATAAATAAATTAAAAAAAATAATGAAGTCATGTCAGCAGAGGAGTTTGTATATTCCAGAACTTCAGGATAAATGCATCACAGTGGCTATGCAGAATATTGAAGGCTGTCAGAATTACAACGAATTTGTAATTGAGGCCTTTACCTTCGTGTTGTATGTCTTCTGATGGGGGAATGAAGGCAAGCATCAATTCATAAGCTATGGCAGAGCCCACATCACAGGTGTCACAAAACACTTTGCTAAAAATGCTTCCATTCACCAAGAGAGAATTCTCATGTAAACCATGGACTTTCGGTGATGATGATGTGTCAGTGTAGGCTCATCAATTGCAATGAATGTACCAGTTTAGTGGGATGTTGATAATGACAGAGTCTGTGCATGAGTGGGGGTAGGCACAGAGGGTCTATGGGAAGTCTCTGTACCTTCCGCTCAATTTTAACTTTGAACTTTAAACTGCTCTAAAACATAAAGTCTATTTTTTTTTTTTAGACGGAGTCTCGCTCTGTTACTCAGGCTGGAATGCAGTGGTGTGATCTCGGCTCACTGCAACCTCCGCCTCCCGGGTTCAAGTCTGTCTCAGCCTCCCAAGTAGCTGGGACTACAGGTGCCCACCACCATGCCTGGCTAATTTTTTGTATTTTTAGTAGAGACCAGGTTTCACTGTGTTGGCCAGGATGGTCTCGATCTCCTGACCTCGTGATCTGCCCATCTCGGCCTCCCAAAGTGTTGGGATTACAGGCATGAGTCACAGCACTTAGCCATAAAGTCTATTTTAAAAAACACAATCGTTTTTATTTTTTGGAGAAACCATTCCCAGGGTGAAAAGAGTCAACTGCCAGAGCTGTGGCACTTTGGGCCCATACCATGCAAGCAGAGCCTGAGTGTGTGTTTGGGTCTGCTCCGGACATTGAGTCATTAAAGAGTGGAGTTTTTTTTAAAGATCAGAAAGAAAAAATAAGGAGAGAAACTCATCTGAAAGGCTTTTTTTTCTTTTCTTTCTTTTCTTTTTTTTTTTTTTTTTTTTTGACAGTCTTGCTCTGTCACCTGGGCTGGAGTGCAGTGGCACAATCTTGGCTCACTGCAACCTCAACCTCCCGGGTTCAAGTGATTCTCCTGCCTCAGCCTCCCAAATAGCTGGGATTACAGGTGCCCGCCCCCACACCTGGCTTTTTTTTTTTTTTTTTTTTGTATTTTTAGTAGAGACAGGCTTTTGCCATGTTGGCCATGCTGTTCTTGAACTCCTGACCTCAGGTGATCTGCCCACCTTGGCCTTTCAAAATGCTGGGATTACAGGCATGAGCCACCGCACCCGGCCTGAAAGTCTTTGTTTTCATTAAGCATGGGAACCATTGATTTGTGAAGGTTTCCAGTTAAAAGTGACATGAGAGAAATGATGCATTTTCGTGATGGTTCCTTTGAGATCATTATTTTCTGAAGATTTAATTCATTATTTTCAATGTGGTACATACGGGTGGGGATAAAAAGGAGAAAGGAATATAGTTGAAGGCTGTGTGATCTGCCATGTGACTCCTCCCTGCAAAACCACAAATCTCCAGTAAAATCTGTAAAGAAAAAAAAAAGGTCAGATGTCTGCCTCAAGTAGATATATTAACGGAATTGGAGAAGGGGCTAAGTTTTGTGTTCTGGGTGTCTCTGGGTATAACAGGGACAACCCCTGAGGGTTTATAAGAGTGAAGGCAAAAGAGAGCATGAAAGACAATATGACTGCCAGAGGGAAAATAATTCTATTCATGCTGGCTTTCTTAACTGCAACGGTCAATTTTAGAAATATTGTTACAGCCAGGAGGATCCCTCTGCTAGATACATTATACCTCTGACCTAGAAATGGCTGACATCAACACTAAAAATAGATGGGGGTTTCTTAAACAGGTTTAGTAATAGAATTTGGTTATCACAGAACTTCAACCACCAGACCAGTTTAATCCAAAGTGAGGCCCAGAAAGTGGAACAGTGACAAGCAGGATCGCTCCAGTCATGTGGGAAAGTACAATGTATTCATCCTAGGAGATTATGACAGAAACAGAGAGATCACCTGGGGACTGACTGTGTTTACTGTGAGAAAATAGATGGAGCCCTGCAGGGAGGAAGTCATGGGATCTGCTCGGGACTTTGAACTTGGCCAGAAAATCCTGTTTTCTCTTGGCGACTGACTTCTCTACACACTACTTTTCAACATATTCATAATCACACGAGGAAGAAGGCAAGACTCTAGTACTTTTGGGTGCTCAAAGACACTTTTGGGAGAAACATATATATTAACTTCCTCTTCTGGTAGAGAGAAAGATATGGAACAGATCTGAAGACCATCTTTATGTTGTATCCATGGAAACTGGGGGGATAATGGAGTTCTGTGCTAGACCCCCGCTGACTTCAGTAGGGATGGCATCATGTTCAAGAAGCTGAGGAAGAGACCCAGAGCCAGCAAAAGAGACATGGGGTTTATTGAGGGGACTTACATGGAGGGCTGTCCAGTGGCGGTGGGCTGGACAGGAGAACCTCAGCCACTTGTAAAAAACATGCAGTTTGTATAGCATTTTCACTTAGCACCCTCCACCTGGCAACCTTCATTTAACCCAAAACAAAGGGGCCTCAATCCCCTGTATGGCCCATGTTCCACAGGATGGGAAAGGGGTTCAGACGTTCCTCATAGATAGGGAATAAATTTGTGGGTTGGCCACTCCCAGATTGATTCCTTAGCTCAGAATTCTGAACACACATTCTTCTTAGACCACAGGGTCACTCTCAAGTTATGCCTAAATTACATTATTGCTGTCAGGCCGCCTGAGGGTATGCTACATCCCAGCATACCCCGGAGTGGCCCTCACATTCTTATCACATCATTCTTCCACAAGTTCCCTGGGGCCAGGTATGCAGAGGATCATTGCAGCCAGACACTGCGGCATCAATACAAACTATAACAACAACAAAGAATAATGAATATAATAGCAATCATACCATATAGAAAGTTTTTCCAAGCACTTGAGAGTTGATTGAACCACATAGTTATAGGATTGGATGACAGGGATTCTATAGTGGAAATATTAGTATTTAGGACCTGTATAGTATGGGTTACATTGTGAGAGTAATTAGGGATATATATAAAAAACATTCATGTTTGTTTGTTTGTTTGTTTTTGAGACAGGGTCCCAGTTTTTTGCCCAGGTTGGAGTGCAGTGGCACAATCTCGGCTCAATGCAGCTTTGACCTCCCAAGCTCAAGCGATCCTCTCACCTCAGTCCCCCAGCAGCCGCGACTACAGGCACATGCCACCATGCCCAGCTAATTTTTTGTATTTTTTGTGGAGATGAGGTTTCGCCATGTTGCCAGGCTGGTCATGAACTCCTGAGCTCAAGTGATCCGCCCACCTCAGCCTCCCAAAGTGCTAGGATTGCAGGCATCAGCCACCACACCCAGCCCAATATTCAGTTTTAATTAATGCACAGGTTCTGCCCTGGCAAGCAAGATGTCCAGGGCCATGTGATTTTACAAAGAAGGGTGTGTGACCCACTCCTGGATCTGCACTACCATTGTCTACCCCAGCCCATCGTATACAGTGTACCCCCCAGCGGGGGTAACATTAACTGGCTCCCATACTAGGCAGAAAATATGTCATCTCGTCTTGTTGATGGTGGGAAACTCACTGCATGAGGTGCTGTTGTTGCTAAAGGGAAGTGGGTGATGGTCATTATACCAAGTACAGAAGTGGCTCCAGGGATCAGGTTAGCTGCTTGGATGTATCGTGGCAGGCCCGCGGTGGTGGAGAGGGGCAGCTTTCTGCAGACCCAACAGTCTGTTTTGTTCTGGAGAGAGATCACTATCTGTACCCAGTCCACAAAGAGGTTTGCTGTGCACCATCTATGGGAAAAAGGTGAGATGTTTAGTGGGTACAAGAAAGGGCAAGTCATGGCCATTTAACAAGACACAGGAAGTTGTGTCATTCTGAGAGAGCGCCACCCCTGACCATGGCCAGGTGCCTGGTTTACGATACCAAATGGATTGCCCCGCTCTGCCACATGTTATGGGAGGTCAGAGTAAGACATGGGGGTATCATAATATTCCGTAATGAAGGGATGATCATCCCCTTGCACAAAGGGAGGACCAGGATTCATTATTTTAGAAGTATGAGGAAGAGTAGGGTGTAAAGTAGGTGTGACCTGTATATCCTATTCCAGGCCCTTCCCCCATGGAGCAGAAAAACCAAACCATCAGGGACTGGTTTGCCATTTTCAGGGCCATGTAATGATGTGCTTGCTGGTACATAGGTCCTGTGGCAACGGCAATAGCAGGTTACCTTGAATCCCAGGTTGAGACAAAAGTGTACTGTCCCTTAGCCTGTCTCCCTGGATCCTGACAGGGGGATCAGGTCCTTGCATCAGAACAGTGTACAGCCTGGAATGATGAGAACATGCATGCTCATTCAGGGTGTGGATGGCTGCTGGTAAGCAGCATGTCCACAGAACCAGAAAGTGCACCTCCTGCCAGAGTTGTCACTTCAACAGTCCATTCATCTGTTCAATCAGCCGTGTTGCTGTAGGGCTATCTGCAAGTGGAAATGCCGGTGGCTATCCAGGGCCTCCACCCATTTCTGTACTGTATGTCTGATAATTACAAGCCCTGATCGCTGTCGATATTGGTGGGGACACTGCAGGCTGCACTGTATGTCTGGTAATTACAAGCCCTGATCACCGTCAATATTAGTGGGGACACTGTAGGCTGCACACAGCTGCTCTAGTCCTTTCATGGTGGTTTTTCTGGGTAGCATGCTTGCTGGGATATGCCTGCAGCTGCCCCGTGCAGGTGTCTGCACAGTCAAGGCATAGTGGCAGCCATTAGAAGCAAAGGCCCTATGTAGTCACCTGCCACTGTTGCACTGGGCTCCAGCCCCTGACCATCTTTTAGGTATCAGGCAGCCAGGGCCTGGGGCATTCAGGCCAGGTAGGACATTGCTGACAGACATGTACTAAGTCTTTATATCATAGTGGCAGGCCCCAGTTCTTCACTATGGCTCAGAGAGTACATTGTCCCCGATATCTTGTTTTCTCAGGTAGCCACGGGGACTTCCTCAAGGAGACAAATGCAGGCGAGCCCATCCACCCGTGGGTTTCTAGGTGGTGTAGGTGGAGTGTGGGCATCCACGTGGTAGGCCGCTATGTGCATCCCCGGATGCAATGGAGAATGTCCTTCCACATGTCAGCACCCCAGAGGGGGTAACCCACTACTGTCCACATCCTGGGCTTCCCACTGTAGTAGCCACATGGTGAGTCCCTTAAAGATGGCCCAACTGCAGGCTGGGCACAGTGGCTCATGCCTGTAATCCCAGCACTTTGGGAGGCCGAGGCGGGTGGATCATGAGGTCGGGAGATCGAGACCATCCTGGCTAACATGGTGAAACCCCATCTCTACTAAAAATACAAAAAAATTAGCTGGGCGAGGTGGCAGGCACCTGTAGTCCCAGCTAACCGGGAGGCTGAGGCAGAAGAATGGCATGAACCTGGGAGGCGGAGCTTGCAGTGAGCTGAGATCACGCCACTGCACTCCAGCCTGGGCAACAGAGCGAGACTCTGTCTCAAAACAAAAAACAACAGACAAACAAAAAAGACGGCCCAACTGGGCTGAGCGCAGTGGCTAACGCCTGTAATCCCAGCACTTTGGGAGGCTGAGGCAGGCGGATCACAAGGTCAGGAGTTCGAGACCAGCCTGGCCAGTATGGTGAAACCCCATCTGTACTAAAAATCCAAAAATTAGCCAGGAATGGTGGCGGGCACCTGTAGTCCCAGCTACTTGGGAGGCTGAGGCAGGAGAATCACTTGAACTGGGGAGGTGGAGGTTGCAGTGAGCCGAGATCATGCCACTGCACTCCAGCCTAGGCGACAGAGCAAGACTCCATCTCAAAAAAAAAAAAAAAAAGATAGCCCAACTATGGGTGCACAGGACTATTGGGTCTGGCTCATGGAGTGGGACTGTCCAAGCAGCTGGCAGCTCAGCCCATTGGCTACTATGTCCTTTGCCTGTACCAAGACAGATACTCTCAGTGGACAGCTGGATGGCCACAGCTGTCCAAGTGCAAGGATTGTCTCGTGATGAGTGGTCTGTGTACCAGGCCTGGTAGGAGTTGGGCCCTTTTCCTTCTGTACGAGGAAGGGAATCTCTGTAGGTTTAGTGGCCTCTATCAAAGACTGCCCTTCAGTTGTCACATAGATGACAGGGCCAAGCACCAAATGGAACTCTGCGCTCAAAAGGCTATTAGTCAATGTGCTCCTCTGTTAAAGGCATTGATGCCATTTAGCCATAGGCTATATCTGGCCATTCCCAGACTTGGGTTTCTGGAAGATATCCTTCAGCCAACCTGCTATGGGGCATTGGGTGCGTACTAGCACAGGGACCTCCTTTAACATCCTCCACTCATTGTCAGGCAGAGTTGCATAGAGTATGCAGCACAGAGTTGTTGCTCCAGATGCTACACCTAATTTCAGCTCCCTGCCACAGTTGGGACCAGAATCCTAAAGGCACGTGTTTATGTCTTTGCCTTTGCCCCAGGCCCCACCCAAACCCCTCAGGGTAACTGGCTACAAATTCACGAGGCTGTCCCTGCACTAGAACTACCAAGGCTAATATTCATTTCACTGCAACTTTATCTTGTTTCTAGGCCTCATCCTCCCCTTGTGGGCCAGTCCCCATGGCCCCTCTTCTTAATTAAGCAGTACGGGGGCTAAGGATTTGGGCCAAATGGGGAATAAAAAGACACCCATGCCCTGGAAGGCCTGAGAAGGTTTGCAGCTGCTTTGGTATGGTAGGACGTGGGTAGACCTGCACCTTATCCACAATGGCAGATGGAACAACTTTAGTCTTAACTGACCAGAGGACACCCAAGTATTTGACTGACAAGCCTGGACCCTGGAGTTTGTCTCTGTTGACTGCCCATCCTGTTTTCCAAGTGAGACAGCAAGGTGGTGGCTGCAGTTTGCTGGAGGAAGACTCAGAAGTTAGCATGAAATCACCAATGTAATGGAAAACATGTACCCCCTCCTGGGCAGTTCATATACCAAGATCCTCAGCCACTAGGCAGGGACAGAGTGGGGCTAGGCAAATATCCCTAGGGCAGACAGTAAAGGTCCATTGTTCTCCTTTCCAGGTGAATGCAAATTGGTCTTGACTCTGGTGCAATGGGGTTGCTGAAGAAGGTGTTGGCTACATCGGTAACAAAATGGTATGTGTCCAGCATCTCTCCTACCCTCATCAGAAAGGAGGCGATATTGGGAACAGCTGCACACATTTAATTCTCAGTAATCTACTGTCATTCTCCATGTACCATCAGGTTTCTGTATGGGCCATACAGGGCTGTTGCATGGGCTGTGCGCTGGCCTTATGATGCCTACCCGGGCTAACTCCCCCCGTGGTCCTCGTGGTTTCATCCTGCCTTTCTCCCCACCAGCAGGCGGTGTTGCTCCAGTGCTACTACTCACTGCTTTTGCATTCCCCTCCCCGCCCATCACATGCTTCACCAGTCTAACTGTCATTTGGAATTCCCCAGCAGTTGTTTGGAGGGTCAAGCCTGATAAGATATCCATTCCCAAGATATATTCTGGGATGGGAGCTATGTATATCAACAAAGTTTTGGTGGCAGTCTCCCAACTTGTAAAACTAGTTCAACCTGTCTGACTTCCATGGCCTCTCTCCATAACCATCTATTGCTGACATAGGCCCTTGGAACCAATGGGAGTTGCCATATATGAGGGTGCATCCAGCTCCAGTATCCACTAGGGCACGCAATCTGGTTCAATTCTTAAGTGACCAATATATAATTAGTTCTACTTGTGGCCTCTGGTTCCCCCAGACACCCTGGCCACCATTGCTCTGATTGGGATTTCAGGGCCTTGGCCTTCATCCTAATCTGAAGGGGCCGGCACTTGCCGTTGCTCTATGGGAGGAAAGGGCAGTGGGCTGAACCTAAGGCTCCTCAGTAAAGTGCTGTTCTGGTTTGAGCTTCTGCCACAGTCCAACCAGAACAGCAGTGGGCTGTTTATCTGTTTTCACAGTAGGTGTCTCTGCCACTACTGGGTCACCCCACATTTGTCAGCAGGTCACCCGGATAGGCCCCTTGGCTGTCTCCTTTCCTTTTATAACCAGGTTGGTTATACAGCTGTCCAAGTGTCTACATCAAATTCTAACTTGATCTGCCTCCTTTCACTCCCCTTTTAGCCAGGGGATCCATTCCCTGTCCTTCCCTAGGGTAACATTCTCACTATCCATGATAAGGGACAACTACCTGAACAAGCTGGAAATAGTGAAGAACACCTTTAGCTCAACGCTTCTCAACACTGACTTCAAAGTAGAGTTAAATTAGATTTTCAATGTAGAGACCCATGTCCCCCCACCACCCGCAAATTTGGACTCGACTGGTATGGAGAAGCGTTGTGTATTGAATTTGGATGAAAGCATAGCCCAGGTGATTCTAATGTACAGCCTTTCATGCGCGTCCGTGTGAAGAGACCACCAAACAGGCTTTGTGTGAGCAACATGGCTGTTTATTTCACCTGGGTGCAGGCGGGCTGAGTCCGAAAAGAGAGTCAGCGAAGGGAGATAGGGGTGGGGCCGTTTTATAGGATTTGGGTAGGTAAAGGAAAATTACAGTCAAAGGGGGTTTGTTCTCTGGCGGGCAGGAGTGGGGGTCGCAAGGTGCTCAGTGGGGGTGCTTTTTGAGCCAGGATGAGCCAGGAAAAGGACTTTCACAAGGTAATGTCATCACTTAAGGCAAGGACCGGCCATTTACACTTCTTTTGTGGTGGAATGTCATCAGTTAAGGTGGGGCAGGGCATTTTCACTTCTTTTGTGATTCTTCAGTTACTTCAGGCCATCTGGGCGTATACGTGCAAGTCACAGGAGATGCGATGGCTTGGCTTGGGCTCAGAGGCCTGACATTCCTGCCTTCTTATATTAATAAGAAAAATAAAACAAAATGGTGTTGAAGTGTTGGAGCGGCGAAAATTTTTGGGGGGTGGTATGGAGAGAGAAAGGGCGATGTTTCTCAGGGCTGCTTCAAGTGGGATTAGGGGCGGCGTGGGAACCTAGACTGGGAGAGATTAAGCTGAAGGAAGATTTTGTGGTAAGGGGTGATATTGTGGGGATGTTAGAAGAAACATTTGTCGTATAGAATGATTGGTGATGGCCTGGATACGGTTTTGGATGAATTGAGAAACTAAATGGAATAACAGAAGGAGAAAAACAGGTATAAAAGGTCTAAGAATTGGGACGACTCAGGATATCTGATTAGAGAGTGCCTAAGGAGATTCAGCATAGTCCTGCCAGCAAAGATTATTTATTTACTTCAAGAGTTAAGAGTGGCAGTTTGGGGATAGCACCAGGAGATATCAGCTGTGATGGCTTGGAAAAACAGTGTAAACCGGCAGTGTAAACAAGAGCAGGGCATGTATGAGTAGTTGAGAATGGTGAATAGGAGTATGACTAGACAGAAGATAGTAGGGATGACAAGTTTTTTGGGGCACAGTCTAAGTTGGTCTGGTGTCTGGAATGAGACTGGGGCCTAATAAAAAGGAGCGCCTATACAGGAGCTCAAATGGGCTGTACTCTGTAGCATTCCGAGGACAGGCCTGAATTCTGAGAAGGGAAAGTGGTAAAAGTATTGTCCAGTCCTTTTTAAATTGGTGGCTGAGCTTGGTGAGGCGTGTTTTTAAAAGACCTTTAGTCTATTCTACTTTTCTTGAAGACAGAGGACCATAAGGGATATAAAGGTTTCACTGAATACTAAGAGCCTGAAAAACTGCTTGGCTGATTTGACTAATAAAGGCTCGTCTTTTATCAGACTGTATTGAGGTGGGAAGGCTAAACTGAGGAATTATGTCTGACAGAAGGGAAGAAATGACTGTGGTGGCCTTCTCAGATCCTGTAGGAAAGGCCTCTACCTATCCAGTGAAAGTATCTACCTAGACTAAGAGGTATTTTAATTATCTGACTCCGGGCATGTTGAGTAAAGCTAATTTGCCAGTCCTGGGTGGGGCAAATCCTCGAGCTTGATGTGTAGGGAAGGGAGGGGGCCTGAATAATCCCTGAGGAGTAGTAGAATAGCAGATGGAACACTGAGAAGTTATTTCCTTGAGGACAGATTTCCACGATGGAAAGGAAATGAGAGGTTCTAAGAGGTGGGCTAGTGGCTTGTACTATAGCATAACCTGCCTTTGCTGGTGTGTGGTGATTAGGCCTGGTGGAACCGCCATCAATAAATCAAGCGTGATCAGGGTGAGGAACGGGAAAGAAGGAAATTTGGGGAAATGGGGTGAATGTCAGGTGGATAAGAGAGATACAGTCATGGGGGTCAGGTGTGGTATCAGGAATAATGTGGGAGGCCGGATTGAAGTCTGGGCCAGGAACAACGGTAATTGCGGGAGACTCAACGAAGAGTGAGTACAGCTGAAGGAGCTGGGAAGCAGAAAGTATATGCATCAGGTATGAGGAAGAAAATAGATTTTGGAAGTTATGAGAACTGTAGAGAGTGAGTTGAGCATAGTTTGTGACTTTGAGGGCCTCTAAAAGTATTAATGCAGCAGCAGCCGCTGCACGCAGACATGAGGGCTAGGCTAAAACAGTAAGGTCAAGTTGTTTGGACAGAAAGGCTACAGGGTGTGGTCCTGGCTCTTGTGTAAGAATTCTGACTACGCTAACCATCCCTAGGAAGGAAAGGAGTTGTTGTTTTGTAGAAGGTGCTGGGGTTTGAGAGATCAGTCGGACATGATTGGCAGGGAGAACACGTGTGTTTTTATGAGAATTATGCCGAGATAGGTAACAGATGAGGAAGAAATTTGGGCTTAATTGAAGTAATGGGGGCTGTCTGTGAAGCTTCCAGCAGTACAGCCTAGGTAATTTGCTGAGCTTGATGGGTGTCAGGGTCAGTCCAGGTGAAAGTGAGGAGAGGCTGGGATTAAGGGTGCAAAGGAATAGTAAAGAAAGCATGTTTGAGATCTAGAACAGAATAATGGGTTATAGAGGCAGGTACTGAGGATAGGAGAGTATATGGGTTTGGCACCACGGGGTGGATAGGCAAAACAATTTGGTTGATAAGGCGCAGATCCTGAACTAGTAAGGCTTGTCTGGTTTTAGGACACGTAAAATGGGGGAATTGTAAGGAGAGTTTATAGGCTTTAAAAGGCCATGCTGTAGCAGGCGAGTGATAACAGGCTTTAATCTTTTTAAAGCGTGCTGCGGGATGGGATATTGGCGTTGAGTGGGGTAAGGGTGATTAGGTTTTAATGAGATGGTAAGGGGTGCATGATCGGTTGCCAAGGAGGGAGTAGAGGTATCTTATACTTGTGGGTTAAGGTGGGGGGATACAAGAGGAGGACGCAAAGGAGGCTTTGGATTGGGAAGAAGGGCAGCAATGAGATACAGCTGTAATCCAGGAATAGTCAGGGAAGCAGATAATTTAGTTAAAGTGTCTCAGCCTAATAAGGGAACTGGGCAGGTGGGGGTAACTAAAAAGGAGTGCTTAAAAGAGTATTGTCTAAGTTGGCACCAGAGTTGGGGAGTTTTAAGAGGTTTAGAAGCCTGGCCGTCAATACCCACAACAGTTATGGAGGCAAGGGAAACAGGCCCTTGAAAAGAAGGTAATGTGGAGTGGGTACCCTCCGTATTGATTAAGAAGGGGACGGGCTTACCATCCACTGTGAGAGTTACCGGAAGCTCGGCGTCCGTGCTTCCGAGGCGATCGGGTTGTGTCAGTCTTCAGCCGCTAAGCCAAGAAGATCTGGGAAGGAGTCAGAGAGCCTTGGGCCAGAGTTCCAGGGGCTCTGGGAGTGGCTGCCAGGTGAGTTGAACAGTCCGATTTTCAGTGGGGTCCCACACAGATGGGACGTGGCTTAGGAGGAATCCCGGGCTACGGGCATTCCTTGGCCTGGTGGCCAGATTTCTGGCACTTGTAGCAAGCTCCTGGGGGAGGAGGTTCTGGAGGAACGCCTGGCCACTGCGGTTCAGGCATTTGGAAGTTCTTGTGTGCTGGAGATGTGGCTGGGGTTTGTCTCACAGTGGAGGCAAGGAATTGCAACTTTTTTCTATTATTGTACACCTTGAAGGCGAGGTTAATTAAATCCTGTTGTGGAGTTTGAGGGCCGGAATTTAATTTTTGGAGTTTTATTTAATGTCGGGAGCAGATCGGGTAATAAAATGTATATTGAGAATAAGACGGCCTTTTGACTTTTTAGGGTCTAGGGCTGTAAAGTGTCTCAGGGTTGCTGCCAAACAAGTCATGAACTGGGCTGGATTTTTATATTTGATGAAAAAGAGCCTAAACGCTATCTGATTTGGGATAAAGAAAAAGGAGCATTAACCTTGACTATGCCTTTGGCTCCAGCCACCTTTTTAAGAGTAAATTGCTGGGCGGGTGGGGGAGGGCTAGTCACGGAAGGAAATTGTAAGCTTGACCAGGTGTGAGGAGGGGAGGCAATAAAAAAATTATAGGGTGGAGGAGCCGAGGCTGAGGAAGAATTGGGACCTAGCTTGGCCTGGCGAGGAGGGGAGAGGTCAGATGAGTCTGTAGAAAAGGAAGATTAGAAAGACTCAGGGACGCTTGGGGTTGGGACTGAGGGGACAGGCAGGAGGGAAAGAAGGAAGATTTGGGACGAGTTGCACTGGGCACAGAGACTAGGAAGGGACTGATGTGTAAAAGAATGCCTGGACATCAGGCACCTCAGACCATTTGCCTATTTTGCAACAAGAATTATTTAGATCTTGCAGGATGGAAAAATTCAAAGTGCCATTTTCTGGCTATTTGGAACTACTGTTGAGTTTGTATTGGGGTCAAGCGGCACTGCAGAAGAAAATAAGGCATTTAGGTTTTAGGTCAGGTGTGAGTTGAAGAGGTTTTAAGTTTTTGAGAACACAGGCCAAGGGAGTAGAAGGGGGAATGGAGGGTGGAAGATTGCCTATAATTAAGGAAGCAAGCCTAGAGAAAAGAGAGAGTAGAGAAACGGAGGGAAGGGGTTTGGGGGTTCTTACCTTCCAGAAAAGTGGGAAGAGGGGTTGGGGCGCAGAGATAAGAGGTCGGGGCATGGAAATAAGGGATGGGGTGCAGAAATAAGGGGTTGGGGCATGGAAATAAGGGGTTGGGGCACGGAAATAAGGGATTGGGGTGCAGAGATACAAGGTTGGGGTGTGGAAATAAGGGATTGGGGGTTCTTGCCCCCTAGAAAAGTGGGACTTGCCACTAAGGGTGAAAGAGAACGGGTTGAGGGGTACTTGCCCCTCCCCCAGAAAAGCGGGACTTGCCGCTAAGGGTGAAGGAGAAGGGGTTGAGGGGTACTTGCCCCTGCCCCAGGAAAGCAGAGAAGGGGTAGAGACAAGGAGAGAAGGGGTTGGGGTACTTGCCCCTTCCCCAGAAAAGCAGGACTTGCCGCTAAGGGTGAAGTACCAAGGCAGGCATCCCTGCGTGGTCTGACACCTTTGAAACGTGGTTGAATAATCAGAGAGGCATCCTTGCAATGATTAAACACCAAGGGAAGGCTGCCTTCCTAGTCCGTGACCGGCGCCAGAGTTTTGGGTTGACAGATAATGTCTCCTTTGTCTCTCCCAGAAAATGAAAGGAATTGAAATTAAGAGAAGGGAGAGATTGAAGAGTGGAAAGAAGAAAGTGGTTGAGGGACAGTGAGAGAGGTTGGAGAAGAGAGTAAGAAGAGGCCGCTTACCTGATTTAAAATTGGTGAGATGTTTCTTGGGCTGGTCGGTCTGAGGACCTGAGGTCGTAGGTGGATCTTTCTCATGGAGCAAAGAACAGGAGGACAGGGGATTGATCTCCCAAGGGAGGTCCCCCGATCCGAGTCATGGCACCAAATTTCATGCGCGTCCGTGTGAAGAGACCACCAAACAGGCTTTGTGTGAGCAACATGGCTGTTTATTTCACCTGGGTGCAGGCGGGCTGAGTCCGAAAAGAGAGTCAGCGAAGGGAGATAAGGGTGGGGCCGTTTTATAGCATTTGGGTAGGTAAAGGAAAATTACAGTCAAAGGGGGTTTGTTCTCTGGTGGGCAGGAGTGGGGGTCGCAAGGTGCTCAGTGCGGGTGCTTTTTGAGCCAGGAAAAGGACTTTCACAAGGTAATGTCATCACTTAAGGCAAGGACCGGCCATTTACACTTCTTTTGTGGTGGAATGTCATCAGTTAAGGTGGGGCAGGGCATTTTCACTTCTTTTGTGATTCTTCAGTTACTTCAGGCCATCTGGGCGTATACGTGCAAGTCACAGGAGATGCGATGGCTTGGCTTGGGCTCGGAGGCCTGACACAGCCAGGGCTGAGAACCACTGTTAGCTGAATCTGTGTCTGGGTTCTGTGAAAGGTTTATCTTATGCTTCTATTGTATTGACTTCTACTGAGCTGACCCTGAATTGACTCTCTTATTTGCCTGGGCTCTGACCTTTGAAAATTATCTTCTTTCCAGGGACTCCCAACCTACTGCTAGCTTAGTCTCTGAAGTGTGCATTCCCATAGTCTTCTTGAATATGAGTCTTCCTGGAGAAAACTCCTGTCAAGTCAAGAAGTGTTTCAGTAGAACCTTTGCTTCTGGGGACTAGGACTTAATCTTCTGGTTCTTTCTTTAGTCTCTGGCTTTGAGACACTAAACAAAGAGAACGCATGGCCATGGAAGCATCTGGGATCACAGCCTCAAGGCCATAACAACATGTCTTTGGGGTTCATGTCATTGCCATGCCTCCTTGAGCTGGAGATCCAAGAGGGGCTGGAAGGCGAGTGTGGTTTGAAAGGCCCACCAGCTTGGCCAGTGCTCTGATTAGAGAACTTTGTACACTTTTGTACACTTTGTACATCTTTGTGTACCTTTTACAAACAAGTATACAGACAGGGTGAGCAGAGTTCACACTTTGCCTTAGTGAAATGCACTGTGACATGAAGCATACTTTTACTCTGGAATGTTTAGTCTCTAACATGGGACTCCTGTGTGTTGCCTAAACTTGTTCGTCATTTCATGATTAAGGAAACAGGAAGGACAGTGTGTGGCTTCCAGAATCTAGAAACAAGGTAGAGCTCCCATAAGGTTTCATGGGAGCTCACTTTCCCTGCTTTGTGTCTGTAACTCTGAGGCTGTTCACTGTCACAGTCAAAACAACAACAACAAAAAACAAAGCGAGAACTTTCCACCTCTCAATAGCTTTGGTTAAAATCTCCAGGAGTCCTGATCTCTTGCAAGTGAGAGAGTAAAGAAAAAGTTTAGAAGTTGTGAACTCTTCCTTTGAAATTCTCATTTGCCTTTCAATGTACTCTTTTGCCTTAAACAGGAAAGCCACCTATATTGCTCAAAGCCAGGGCTGAGAGGGAGAGATTTTCAGGTCTGCAAAGCTAAGTTGATGTTTTCAGAAGATGATTTTCTCTTCCTTCTTAAATGTGTTTGTGATGTAGAAAGATGGCTGTCTAGAGCTCAGATTCTGTGATTTGATGTATTACCCCTGGATTACAACGCGAAATACAGCTTTAAAAACCTAGATACATATGGCAGTATATGGATAATACAAACAAAAACCATACAAAATCAACCAACCCACAAACAAAAACCCCAACTCCCAAATAGACTTATAAGTGAAGTTGTCCTCAAAAGTTATTGAATTGAATATTTGCTAAGTTAGCTAGAACTATTATTTAAAGTAGTTTTATTCATTAAATGACATTTTGTTGATTATGCGAAGGACCCATAGAATTTAACAACAGTTTTCCGGCCCCTTTCTAGTACTGACAGTGGCGCTAATTTTTCAAGAAACTGGAATAGGGATTTAAAGTAAAATGTGGGTTTCGGCTGCCTAGTGAAATTCAATGAAATCAATAGGAAGCTCCTGTATTTGCATTCTTAGGGCTGGAAGTAGGAGGTGTCGATGCACATACATTTCCCAGTAATGCAACTTCAAAACGGGCTTATTAATGGGAGATAATCAACTGCAATGCAACTTTAATGAACTCTGATGTTGGAATGCAAACCCAATCCAATATCCCATGGAAAATTAACCCAATCAATAGTCTAATTCAAAGCTTTAAGCTTGTAAACAATTACTACACTGACCAAGTCTGCCTTTTCAGATGTTCACCCACGGAGGTGGCCATCCTTCTCAGGGTTACCGCCTCCCGCGGCATGGCATAGTGTTGGCTAACTGCTTCCACTGTCATCCTTAACAAGAATGCTATTGAGCTTATTAAAAAACTCATCTGAGTTCAAGTAAAAGAAGAAGAGGGGGAAAGCCCTTCTCAGCCTGCCTCAACTCCAGTTTTATTAGGCATTCATCTCTCCATAGAACAGCTCCCTCGGTCCTTCATTCAAGCCTTGGGCAGCCTTTCTTACTTTCCTCGAACCCTAATGAATCTCTCTTGGCCCCTCTGCCTCAGAAAATGGGGCTATTTGTTCTGTATTTACCCTTCCAAGTGGGACTCCCTTCCACGGTTCCATGGCCTCTTATCCTTCCTTCAAAGGTCCCTGAAGAAGAGGGCCAGCTTCAGAGTACTCTTCCTTGTGGTATAAAGCTACTTCCTGTGTTCACTTCCCACCATGCGTTTTTAGGCGTATTCTGCAATCAGTGGGTCTCAGATGTTTTTCTGGCTCTTTTCTTGATGAAGCTCCTTGGTGCCCAAGTAAAGCAGGCAGTTGAATACGTAGGTCTGAACCTCAGGAGAGACCTCACAGCTGGAGACGTGGGTTTTGACCATCCCCATGGAGTCATTAATTGACATCATAGCAGAGGGTGAGATGTCAGCTAAGGAGATGGAAAATAGGAATAAATTTCCGCAAGACTCTAAATCCTCTGGAAGGTGTGGACAAGCTCCGTGAAGTCAGCTCTCCTGCATGTGGGAGAGAGAAAAGAGAGAGAGAGAGAGAGAGATGTATAGCAATTAAGAACCCATGCCATGCAGAGAATGCTTAGAAAAAGCACAGGAAAAGAATGTGGTACAGCTTTTCCTTCATTAATGAGGAATACAGGTTATGATGCCTTTTGAAGGGTGTTTTGGAAGCAAACAAGGCCTTCTGCAGCAGTTAATTTATAAATCTTTATAGACTTCATATTGAACTACTGTACTTAGCATAAATGCATATAGAGATGAAGACTAGGCGATCCCGGCCTTATAACAATAAGGGGTCATTGCAGCTCAGTAGGTGCGGTTTGTGGTTCACAAGCCACATATGATGTATATTCTAGGATCCAGACTCGAGATGAAGGGAGACCTTCCCAAGCCACACTAGTTAATGGTTAGCCCCTCCTGACTCCCAGTTCCTCAGAGAAAAAGAATTGGAGGTGTGTTTCAAAACCCACCATGTAGACTTTATAGTTCGTTTTGTGTAAGTAATCACGGTATGCATAGTAAATTGAATCTGAGTTGCCAGACTTAACAAAGAAAAATATAAAAATATCAAATGCCCAGTGAAATTTGAATTTCTGATAAACAATGAATAATTATTTTAGATGTAAGTACATCCCATGCAATATCCATCCTGTATTTTATCGACAATCTCAAACTGAATCATTAGAGGGTCATATTCAATGTATTGTTATACAAGGTAAAGGCCCTCTATTTTCATTTGAATTGATTCAGTGTCCTCAATAGCTCCACCATACACTGTTTCTCCAATTTCTGTATACAAAACTCAATACCCCTGTATACCTATGGCTTAAAGGAACACTCTAGATTTTTACCTCCAAAGTCCACTAGATGCTTCATGTGCTTTTCTTTTTTTTTTTTTCTCTTCCCTCCCCCAGTCTCCCACTGCCTTTTCAGACAGTCCCTTGCTTCCCAAGGTGAGCCTCCTTTCATCAGTAGATTTCCTCTGTTTCACACCCACAGCTGGGAGTCAGCCTTGCCACTTCCAAATTGTAGGTGACTTCAAGGATCGTGGCCAAGATAGTCCCCTGAACCCTACTTACCCGGTGAGCAGGACAGATCTGATAGATCCTCCCTAACTAGTCAAGTCCAGAATTCATGCCCACAGCAGTCAAGGCCAGGAGAGAAGTTGCTCTTCCAGAACACAGTCTCATGAGGGCTGAGTTCTACAAGATTTTTCACAGTGATGGAGGCTTGGACTCCACCTGGTGGGTTGTGAAGAGCCAGTTCTTAGTGATCTCGTGGTTAAAGCAGAGGCCTGCACCCTGGGTGAAACCATTTTACACTATTTTATTTTATAAACACTAGGAAGGAGGGGGTTGCACATTTTTCTCAGGAGCTCTAGACTGAAGCTCCAAGCCTAATTCCAAAGAACCTTTTCATATTTATTCACCCTGAAATAAGAGATTTTAATTTGAGCTGACAATCTGACATTTTATTAGAATTAAAATCATGTAAAATCAATTCATGTTACCAGGATTGTTTATTACAGAGAAGGAATGAAAAAAAAAATAGCCCAACAGTGGCAGATCTCACTAGTGGTTATATAGACAAGACAGCTTTCTTTGCTACTGATGTAACAAATCCACCTGGTACCTCTGAAACCTCTCTCCTTGGTCATCTCCATGATGTTATCTCCACATTTATTGTGACCTGGAACCCTTGGAGTACTGTTTCTGGTCCTTAGAGGCACTTTTACCCCTGCCCAGGCTGGCAGTGATAGATGTCATGTCTTATTCAACCAGAGGTTATTTCAACCAGAGTTCTGCTAAACTATTCTACCAGTTTGGTACCTGGGTATAGTTTCTGCAGTGGCTCAGGATGGGTTAGATCCAGGCAGGATTAGGGCAAGCTCCAGGAACCACTCCCAGCTAGTTAAAACATTATTTCCATGTGAGCTAATGCCATTCCTACAGCTTTTCATGGAAACAGCTCAGCATTATCTAGCAACATCTGGAATGATTCCCCCTACACCCCACCAAGTGTGAACACTGTGGGAGACTTTTACTTCTGGTGACCCTTTGCCCTGTAGATGTGAAGATCGTTGTGACTGCATTTATCCATGTGGACAAATGAGTTTGTACGTGTAAAAATCTTTGAGGCTGAGGCCAAACAAGGCCCCTTTCAGAAATGCAGACTTTTCCCACCCTTCATTCCTTGTAGCTCACAGCTATTTTTACAGCAGTGCTAGAGTCTGAAGTTTTGGGAAGAAGCCAAATATTTTGGGTGTGTCTGTACAAACTCAAAGATCTTTGGAAAAAAACAGCAAAACAATTTTCTTTTCCCTGGCTTCTAAGCATTTCTGTTAATCTGTATCATTCATGTGAGTCTAACATGAAATTGTTTTACATTTTGGGGGATAGGCCGTGTTTTAATATTCTCTGTAATCTTGCTTTTCCATCACTCTTGAGCCTTTTATTCTACTGCCAAATCATTGACCTGTCTAACCTTTGCTGCAGGAATAAACTCTGACCTTCATGGAAATTCTACCACCTCAGTAAAGGAAAACTTTAGCTCCAGCTAAGCCTAGAATCCTGCAAGGAAGGGAAGCTGAAATGAGATTTTTATTGGAATAAGGTACACTCCAATGGTTTACTCAAAATCAAGATTTAAAATAATTTCTTTTGTTAAAAAAATTGTCTCTAGGGTTATTATTTTGAAATATGTATCATTAGATAATGCCTGGAATTAGACTATAAAAAGAGTAAAAAAAAAAAAAACAGGCTGGGCGAGGTGGCTCACATGTGTAATACCAGCACCTTGGGAGGCCGAGGCAGGCGGATCACCCGAGGTCAGGAGTTCGAGACCAGCCTGGCCAACATAATGAAATGCCATCTCTACTAAAAATACAAAAAATTAGCCAGGCATGGTGGTGCGCACCTGTAGTCCCAGCTACTCCAGAGGCTGAGGCAGGAGAATCGCTTGAACCCAGGAGGCAGAGGCTGCAGTGAGCTGAGATTGAGCCACTGCACTCCAGCTAGGCGACAGAGCAAGACTCTGTCTCAAAATAATAATAATAGTAATAAACTCGATGTTTTCTCATAGTGCACACATCCTAATTTCAAATCTCACAATCTTATGATAATGACTATTATTCTTAATATCACTAATATGAAAAAGCTACTTCATGAATTAGTCTTTCTCTTCCGTATCTATCCAATTCACTAGATATGTTGTGATAATGCTTTTACAAACATTTAATTTCATGACCTATGGAGGCATTATTAAGATGGGCATGATTCCAAGTACCATAGAAAAAGTTTTTTTTTTTTATGGACAATATCAAGTCATACTATTATACGTATTTGCCAAAGTGTTATTTGATTTGCAGGGAAGGCTTTACATGTCAACTCGATGTCAAAGAGTCACTAGCCAATACGGAAGCTGAGACAGAGTCTCCAGTAGTTAAGTTCAGATTCTGGATCAAGTTCTCGGCTACTGATAACAGGGATGGTGGAGCTGTCCCATGGAAGAGCAGAGTGAGGCCATCTTTCCAGCCCTACAGTCTGAGATCTCTAGAATGTGGAGTAGAAATCATCAGTAGCTGGCTGATAAAATAAATTCAGGGTCAACAGGTAAAATGCTATTAGTGTGAGCCCCTTCACCCACACATTCTCTTACTGGCGTTTCATGACCTCTCTTCTCTCCATCAAAAGCAGGAGAAGGCCGGGCACAGTGGCTCACACCTGTAATCCCCGCACTTTGGGAGGCTGAGGCCGGCAGATCGCTTGAATTCAGGAGTTTAAGACCAGTCTGGCCAACATGGCGAAACTCTGTCTCTACTACAAACACAAAAAATAGCCTGGTGTGGTGGTTGCATGCCTTTAGTCCCAGCTACTCAGGAGGCTGAGGCACGAGAGTCATTTGAACCTGGGAGGCGGAGGTTGCAGTGAGCCAAGATCATGCCACTGCACTCCAGCCTCTGCGACAGAGTGAGACTCTGCCTCAAAAAAAAATAAAAAATAAAAATGTATGTTGAGAACCTACCATATGCTGTGAGACATTTCAAAAAGAGGAAGACTGGGTCTTCCTTGCCTTGCTGCCCAGCCTTTCTAGAGAGCTAACACTTTGACACAAACTCAGAGACTGGCAAGAACATGTCTACCTGCTGACTGAGTAGTTCATGATATTTATGCTCTAGGATAGGGCATCATGATGATCACAGTCCCCTGGGGAGTTTATTAAAAATGCAGACCACTTGTACATCAGCCCCAGGAGGTTCTGATTTAGTGAGTGTGGCACAGGGCTCAGGAATCTGCATTTTTCACCAGCACTTGTGGTTTACAGATGCTACCGATCAAAGCTGTAGCATTTACATTAGCTTTCATCTGTTAAGAAAGTATTAGGCAGGAGAGACTGGTCCCAGCTAATAAGATTTGCTCAGAATCCATACACTGTAAGATAACTCTGAGGATTAATGGACTTAAAAAAATGCATACATACACCCATCTGTATAGAAAAATTAAGGTACCTGCATGGATATTCACCAGTTTGATTTCAGTTTGGAAAATAGTAATACCCTTTGGTAAATGTCCCATATGAGAATTATTTTTTTATTTTTTATTTATTTTATATTTTTTGAGACAGAGTCTCACTGTCACCAAGGCTGGAGTGCGGTGGTACGATCTCGGCTCACCGCAACCTCTGCCTCCCGAGTTCAAGCGATTCTCCTGCCTCAGCCTCCTGAGTAGCTGGGATTACAGGCACACACCACCACGCCCAGCTGATTTTTGTATTTTTAATAGAGACAGGATTTCACCATGTTGGTCAGGCGGGCATCGAACTCCTGACCTCGTGATCCGCCTGCCTCGGCTTCCCAAAGTGCTGGGATTACAGGTGTAAGTCAATATGCCTAGCCATATGAGAATTATTTTAAGGGGAAAAAAAACAGCAGGAAGCTGTTCTCAAACTCTTTCACCTGGATTCTAAAAATCACTCAAGTCTATTGTGAAGACTTGTGGCAGAAAGTCTCCATGTTATACATCCATAAGGAGGTTGTATGCGTTTAAGGAAGGGGAGAATAAGAAGAGCTCTGAAGAGTTAAAATTTGGTCATTTGCTTCTCCAACAGTGCGTGAAGTACAATTGTTATCACTGAGTGTAGGAGAATGTTCAGACCCCTGAAAGAGGGGGTAGCATATTCTTGACACACACATTTCATTTCCAATGCTTGGCAGTGCTATTTTCAGAGTTTCTAAACTGGCGTAGGTTTGAGTTGGCACCTAGTTAGTGAAGGTGGAATATGTTAATAGATTCAGGTGGTGTGACCCAAAGGCAGGTGACTCTTACATTATAGATAAAACCTCTGACTTTCAAAATGTCTCCACCCTCACCCCTGCTAGCCTTCCACACTCCGTGTAAACTGGCCATAACTTCTTAAGTTCCTATAAGAGAAAACAGTGCCTTCCTCTAAAACTCCCTGAGCTGCATCAGCACATGGACTGATAATGCATGCTAGGCACAGGAAACAGACCTCAGACCTTACCTTAATATTCTTATTCAGTGGTGCTGGGTAAAGCCAGGAATTTGCATTTTATCAAGTACCCAGGGAGTTTCTGATGAGGGTGATGCTTGGACTACATTTTGACACATTCTGTGTAAAGATATGCATGCCTGAGGTTGGATCCTTTCTTCAGAAGAAGAGGGAACCCTGGGCCCATAAATCATGGGGAAGGGCAGAGATATGGAAGCTCAGGGCATAATACCACCTCCTTTGCTGTTTTTTTCAAGATTAGCTTTTGGTAATCCTCTATATTAGACAGCTGTTTAAAATATAGAAACAGATGACAAAGATAGGAAAAGAGCTTCACCTTCTTAAACTCAGTATGGATGAGATCACAGGATGGGATGGCTTTTTATCAGAGGAGCAGGGTTCAAAGGCTTTATGTTTGTAACTCAGGGAATAAACATTAGCTGCGGTTGGTCTGGAGCATGAAGCACCAGCCAGGGGCCAAGCCTCCCAGCTCAGCCGGGGGCACCTACTCTTCTGCCTTCTTTCTTCACCATGAACATGCACTCTTCGAGTTCTGACATCCCAGGTGCTTTGCCGTGAGAAAGATGAGGACTGGGCTTGTGACCTCTGACAAGGAAAATGCCTGGCAGGAAATCTACTTTCCGTCAGGCTTTCCAGGAGCAGCATGGGCCTCACAAGGCCTGAGGGAGTGGAAATGGGCTGGTCCTGAGACAGAAGGGACAGGCCTTCCTGGTCAGGATTGAGGCGCCCAGGAAGAGCTGAAGCTGGACAATCTCAAGAGACGAGCCATCCGGGAGAAGATGCTGGAGCCCTTCCATGCAAAGCTGAGAGGGGAGCTCAAGGCACAGTGGAGGCATGATTGGAGCCCACAGCAGGAGGGCCGTGGGCCCTGGGACAGGAAGCTTCTCTGCTTCTCTCTGGTATCTACGTGGGTCACGGGCTGATACGTGTAAGAGTCCCTAGTTATGTAGTAAGTCCTCAAGTCAAGCAAAATGAGATGTCCCCTGATACATTTACTCCCAACACTTAATCCCAATGATTTCTATGATACATAGACTATATTTGTGCCAATAAGCCTACAGTAACTTAGTTTGCAGGTAAAAATCCCCATTTGTGTACACATAACTTATTTTAGAGCACACATTTGATTATACATTTGAAATCAGAATTAGGGGCCAATTATGAGAAATGGAAAAAATAAGCTTTTTAATTTTTTCAGACAGGGTCTCACTGTGTCACCCAGGCTGGAGTGTAGTGGTGCGATCATAGCTCACTGCAGTCTTGACCTCCTGGGCTCAAGCAATCCTCCTACGTAGCTACGACTACAGGTACACACCACCATACCTGGATAATTTTGAAAATTTTTTGTAGAGATGGGGGTCTTGCTGTGTTGCCAGGCTGGTCTTGAACTCCCGGCCTCAAGCAATCCTCCTGCCTTGGCCTCCTAAAGTGCTGGGATTATAGCCATGAGCCACCATGCCTGGCTTACTTTTCTTTCTTGATAAAGGTTATCGTGCCTTGGAATTCACTTTGTTGGTTTAAGAAGTAAACAATATGATAGGTGAAAAGAGCTAACTTGTTCTGTAAGCAGTAGGCATTGTCTTGGGTGTTGGGAGAAATGGGAATTAAAAGGTGGTAACTTAGAAGATTTAAGAGATCTTCCAAATCTAAATCATTAGTTTCAAAGATGGAGATGTGATTTCCAGTGTGGTCAAGTGATTTGCTCAGGTAGAGCAGCTTGTGGAACCCAAGCCTTCAACTGTGGTCCATTGTTTTACTACTGTTTATATTCCAGGCCATATCGGGCACAGAGTAAATTGTGTCTACACACCAGGACTTCTGCTGCCAAAGCCACAGACTCAGAAATGGTAGATGGGGAGATGCAGGAGAGGTCATCAAGGCCTCCGGTCATACTTTTACAGACAAGCAAAGTGGTTTGGAGAAGGGGAGGAAGGGAAAGAAACTACCATCAGGTAGAGCAACTAAGGACAGAACTAGTGTCAACAGGAAGTTGCAACAAAGTACTGTAGTAAGAAACCACATTCGGGAATTGCATGACATTTTAGGAAGAAATAGCATCACTTGGAAGGACCCTGAAGAAAGAAAGGGATAAAAAAGTCAGATGGGGAAGCAAGGGAAGGGACAAGAGCTCAGAATGCCATAGAAATGCTTGAGATGTTTGTGGCCTGGTTCCTTGTCATAGATAAAGCTGAAAGATTGCCTGGAGCCAGGGCACGGGGCTGTTGTATGTCAGGCTCAAGGTGTGTCACAGTGTGTCACTGATGTGATTGGACGGGTGAGTGCTATGATCAAGCCCATGTTTTAGGAGGATTCATCTAGAAGCAACAGATAGGATGGATACACGCAGGGTAAGAATGGAATTTGATTCTTGCCGTAGTAAAGGGAAGTGTTAATGAGGATCTGAACTGGGGCAGTGGCAATTATGACCTTTGGGATACACAAGCTGGAAGTGAAGCTGGGTCTGGTCAGGGGACAGGATGAGTTTGGTTTTGAAACTAGTGCATTTGAGATGCTGACAGGCCGTCCCCATGGGAATGTCCAGCTGGCAGCAGAGAAAATGAGCCTGATGGTAGGAGCACTGGATTAGAGAACAGATCCTAAGGAGCTCCTGTGTTTAAGGCCAGGGGAAGGAGAGGGATGAGGGAAGGAGACAGAAAAGGACGCATCCCATGTGTGAGGGACCACTGAAATACAGCATCACAGAAGCCAAGGAATCAAAGAATTTCAAGGAGGAGGAGGAGCAGTAGCAGTGTCACCTGCTGCAGCAAGGCCAGGGCTCATGATCCCTGGGGCTGGGGACATCGCTGGTGTCAGCCATACAGGCAGCGTGTGCAGAACAACTCAGAACCTAGGCATTGAAGCAAAGGAGAAATTTAAGCTTAGGCCAAGGGAGTAGTATAGCTGAGGGAAGGATTTTAAATATATATATATATGTATATGTATACACACACACACACATATATTTTTTTTTTCTTTTTCTTTTTTTTTTATATGGAGACTAACTCTGTCACCCAGGCTGGAGTGCAGTGGTGCAATCTTGGCCCACTGGAACATCTACCTCCCAGGCTCAAGCAATTTTCCTGCCTCAGCCTCCCGAGTGGCTGAGATTATAGGCATGCACCATCATGCCCACTTTGGTTTTTTGTATTTTTTGTAGAGATGGGGTTTCACCATGTTAGCCAGGCTGGTCTTGAACTCCTGACCTCAAGTGATCCACCTCCCTCGGCCTCTCAAAGTGCTGGGATTACAGGCGTGAGCCACCACACCTGGCCCTTTAAAAATACGTTCATTCATTTATTCATAGACATTAGTGATGGAAAGACATAGGCCTGTCTGTCAGTGAGGGATAAGGAGAGAGTGCAGAGACTGAAGATGTGAGCCGGCTGGGTCCGTGGAAATGGTTCAAGGACGGTTGGAGAAGGTGGAATGAACAAAAAGCCTTGGCTCAGGAAAGGCCCACTTTTCCTTCAGAGACAAGATGGAAGCTGCTGGTAAAACTACAGAGGAAGTTAGAAGAAAAAAGATGTTGTTGGCCAGGTGCGGTAATCCCAGCCTGTAATCCCAGCACTCTGGGAGGCCGAGGTGCGCAGATCACCTGAGTCCAGGAGTTCGAGACCAGCCTGGGTGACATGGCAAAACCCAGTTATACAAAAATTAGCCAGGCGCTGTGGTGTGCGTCTGTGAGTCCCAGCTACTGGGGAGACTGAGGGTGAGTCTGGAGGCAGAAGCTGCAGTGAGCCAAGATTGTGCCACTGCACTCAAGCCTGGGTGACAGAGCAAGACCCTGTCTCAATAAAAAGAAAAAAGAAAAAGGATGTTGTTTCGTGGGTGCAGAATTTCAGTTTGAAATGATGAAAAAGTGGCCGGGCGCAGTGGCTCATGCCTGTAATCCCGGCACTTTGGGAAGCCGAGGCGGGTGGGTCACCTGAGGTCAGGAGTTCGAGACCAGCCTGGCCAGCGTGGTGAAACCTCATCTCTACTAAAAATACAAAAATTAGCCAAGCGTGGTGGTGGGCGCCTGTAGTCCCAGCTACTCGGGAGGCTGAGGCAGGAGAATTGCTTGAACCCAGGAGGTGGAGGTTGCAGTAAGCTGAGATCGTGCCATTGCACTGCAGCCTGGGTGACTAGAGCGAAACTCTGTCTCCAAAAAAAAAAAAAAGAAGACAAAAAGTTCTGGAAATGGACAGTGGTGGTGGTTATACACAATGTAAATGTCCTCAAGAACACTAAAATGTACACTTAAAGTGGTTCAAATGGCAAATGTTATGATATGTATATTTTAACACGAGAGAGAGAGAGAAAGGATGACCTTAATTTTTCAGTTAAGTAGAGGGTGAGGGTGAGGGCTGAGAGGTGGGCCCTTTGTGCATGAAGATTCAGCGAGAAGAGCTTTTGAGCACCCGTATCAGGGAATCCATAGCAAGCCCAGGAGAACTGGGGGCCAGAATGGGCCAGTCGAGGGGTGGAGATAAGTGAGCCTCCTTTCTTGGTAAATCCTAATCCTATCGTGACCCTTCTTTGCTTAAATCTCATCAATGGCTTCTCATTTTTCTGAGGATAAAATTCTAGCTTCTCACCAATACCTCTCAGGCCAGGCATAAGCAGAGCCCTGCTCTGCCCTCCCACCCTGTCCCACACCACTGTTCCCCAAAAGTCCTTGCTTCAGCCACATGGGCCTTTGCGGGCCTTCAAATGTGTCAGGTGCATTCCCTCCCCAGGGCTTTTGCAGATGCTGCTCCCTCTCATCCTTCAGGCTTCGGTGTGAACGCCTCTCCTGGGCAGCGCCTCCTCAGGCCACTGCTGCTGGAATGGCCTCCCTCTTCCCATCTTCCTTCATCCCAGCATTGGTCCACGTCCTTCACAGCCCTGGTCACATTGTGCAATGGTATCTGTGTGTCGTCTGTGGCTGTCCCTCTGCTAGTCTGTAAATGTGACGGATGTAGAGACCTCTGGGTCTGTCCTGACTCTATATCTCCAGTGCCCAATAAAGCTTTAGGAAACTTGGTAAATATTGGTTGAACGAATGAATGAATGAATGGACCAATCATCTTGACTTTTCACAACAATGTCCAGCAGCCCAGGCATAAGAGAAAAGAAAGCAGACGGTGGTGATGACACCGGACCAGGACTGAGAGTGGGGAGGGTAAGGAATTACCGCTGTGAGGAAGAACCCTGCTGATGAATGATCCATTCTGAAGCCCAGGTTGGAAAGGGCAGTAATTGCAGCCAGGAAGAGGGAGATGGGCTGGATGAGAGAGGTCGTCTCAACAAGTGAAGGAATAGACATTCGTCATGCCCAGGTTTGTAATGAAGTGTTCAGTACGCGAGAATGTGTATGAGAAGTTGTGGGGGGAACTCTGGATTCAAATGAAATGGATTTATGAACCCACTAGGACCTTGAATAGACTGACTGAGACGAAAGTACCCAATCAAAGAAGAGATGCAAATATGCATGTTTATTTCATATTTATGCTCTTCATAGCAAATTGAGGGTTGTCAGGCCAAGGAGCCCATTAGACTCCTGCTCCAATTTACTCTGGGCCCAATATGGCCTGGAACATAAACAGTAGTAAAGGCAACTATTGAGCACTTGCTCTGAATCAGCACTTGCACTTCACACATTAGCTCATTTAATCCTCACAATAGCCCTCTAGGGTAAGTAATTTTCTGAAGATCAGAAAGCCAGCAAAGTGCTGGAGCCCCCATTAAACCCAGGCCTCTCTGCCTGCAGATACTGGACTTTTCCCATTCAGCCAGATTGTTACCAAGCATATGAGCCTTCACGTTCATAGTCGCTGCTGTTAAGGAGATTATAATCCTAAAGCATTTGCAGAGGGGATTGAAATTGAAGGTAAACTCTTACAAGGTTTACAGAACACATATCTTCTATGTGCTCATATGAGACAAATAGTTCACCCAGCACGCAACATTTATTACCAAATTACTTGAATTTGGGCCTAAAATCTTTTCTTTTGCTAAGGAGTCTTTAAAAATATCTTGCCTTGAAAAGGATCTTAGAGCAATTCCTTGATTACTTGACTGGAAAACCTGCATGAAAGTGCCACACACAGAGCCCCATTTACAGCCATTTTTTCTCCCTTTTTTGAGCACCAAATGGTATCTTTGGCATTCTGCAGATTGGACATAAGGTGTTGCCTTCGGGGCCATAAAACGAGAGTGACAATTTTCTGCTCCACTTAATGCTATACCCAATTTTAGTTTTCTGTTTGTAAAAAAAAAAAAAAAATTATTAGGACCTGTAGTATAGGGAGCAGACTTTGGGTGGGGTTTTGTTGAAATTCCTGCTTGGTAGCTTAGAAGGAAAAAGGCAGATCAAAGTGAAGTAATGTGAGGAAATGTAAATATGAGGGTTGGTGGTGGTGGTGACCCTGGGGGAAGTGGCTTGGAGAGGATGATGAAATGCCATTCCATCTGACAACAGATTTCCAAATAGAAGTGTATTTTCACCACTGGCTCACATGTACATAGTCAATGGAATGGATTATTTTTGCAAAAGTGAGTTCAGAAAATCTATTTTGATAATATTCATTCAATCTGCTTTGCTTTCCTGTTGATGTCAATATTTTCCAGCATAGGCAAGTGCTCATAAGACACACACAGGGTGCAGTCCTAGGCAGGAAGGCTTCAAAATCAGTCTCCTTTGTACAAGGCAGAGACACTTCCATTTGGGATCTGCTAGACTAGTTTTGAATCCTCCCGATAATAATCATGGCCCCAAAAGAAATCAACTAGAACTTCGAGAGATTTCTGCCCCCTTTCCCAACTCTTGCTGAACCGGTTAGTAAATGGTCGTATAAGCAATAAAGATATTAATATGCTTAAGAGTTGAATGGAGAATTGCTGTTGCATGGCAGAAGGAGTGTTGATGTTATGGCTCCCTGATTTATTTTTTCTTATTTTCATTTACAACTGTACTGCTCTTGAAGTGGCAGCAACATACATTCAATAGATTAATGTCAAGAATACAAGGCCAGGCACGGTGGCTCATAACTGTAATCCCAGCACTTGGGGAGGCTGGGGCAGGTGGATTGCCTGAGCTCATGAGTTCAAGAACAGCCTGGGCAACATGGCAAAACCCAGTCTCTATGAAAAAAAAAAAAAAAAAAAAAAAAAAGCTGGGTGTGGTGGTGCATGCCTGTGGTCCCAGTTACTCAGGAGGCTGAGGTGGGAGTATCACTCGAGCCCACAAGGCGGAGGCTACAATGAGCTGAGATTGTGCCACTGCACGAATAGAAAAGAATACAGATTGGTTTAAATGGATCCCTCTCGTCTTAATCAGATCATAGCTGTGTGGGAAAGAAATTAAGCTATTAATAACTCAAGAATTTGGACAAGACTTACCTAGAGGGGAGTGACTGAAAAACAAGACATTTTGCTTTTGCTTTTAGTCATAAATAATGCAGATTTCTGTGTGTTACTATGAGACTCTCACACCTCCCTCTAAGCATAAAGCTGACTGTAAACAACCTGTGGGAAGCCGCTTGTGGTTTCAGTGGATACCCACACTCTTCTATCCGTGATTTTAAAATACAAAGATGTATTAGTTTGCTAAGGCTGCTGTCATAAAATACCACAAACTGTGTGGCTTCAGCAACAGAAATGTATTGTCTCACAGTTCTGGAGGCTGGAAGTCTGAGATCAAAGTGTTATGGGATCTGTTCCTTTCGGGGCCGGTGAGGGCAAATGCGTTCCAGGCCTCTCCCCTGGCTTCCGGTGGTTTGCTGCCCATCGTTGGTGTTCCTTGGCTGGTAGAGGCATTACCCGGATCCCTGCCTTCATCCTCACAAGATGATCTCCCTGTGTGCCTGAGACTGTATCCAAATTTCCCCTTTGTATAAGGACAGCAGTCAGATTGTAGTAGTGCCCTCCCTAATGATCTCATTCTAACTTGATTACCTCCACACCAACTCTGTCTCTAAATACAGTCACAATTAGGGTGGGAGACACAATTCAAACCATAACAAAAGAGTTGGCCTCTTGATTTAGGAGCTGATGAGCTAGTTTATAGATTGTATAGGCTCTTGATTTCTCCTTTGTCCTTTTTTTTTTTTTTTTTTTTTGCTGCATAGTTTTGTGTAAGAAAAGTTAGATAAAGAAAAGGGGAAAGATGAAGTTGAAGCCACGGTCTCTCACACTGTTGCACTGAGCTTTGGTATCAGGCCGGGGGTCAAAATGCGGCTTTTAGTTCGCGGTGTGTGCAGATGGCCTCTTGTCACAGTCGTAGATACACAGTGGTGGCTGCATTAAGTCTAGAATGCCAGACCTAATTACAAATGACAGTGATGAAGTCAGGATTGTAATCCAATTTAAAATGGGGACCCACAATATACAATATATCCCAGCGATGCTCACTGCTGTGCGATTCAATCATTTGACAGCTTCATCCAGTGTGCGGCCACGGCTGGTATTGCTTTAGGCTGTAAGGGTGTGAAGATGGAGACCTCAGGGGGCCCCCCACTCCATGGGGCAAAGCTGGGGCATCCCTACCCGGAGGCGCAGGGCCCAGGACAGTGCTGACGTACTGTCTGTGTCTATGCTTGCTATAGATTGTGGCGCATTGAGCACATGGGGACAGAGCTGACTGGCTTCCTATTAACCAACATTTTTGCTCACGGGTCAGAAGGTGATGCGGCTCTTATAGAAACTCACCCCACACATCCCCACACCATTTTTCCTTCTCACCCATTCTCAAGACCTCACCCATGTGAGACATGTCTACTTTGCTCCATCTTCCCATCTCAGTAACTTATTTTAAGATAAATCATTTTAACAGCTTTCTCCTAGGGAAATTATTCTGAAATTTCGAGCAACAGCGTTTTTCCAGAACATTCTAAGACTCAGCAGTAACTTTTTAAGGGGGAAGACGTTTTAAAAAGAAATTTCATTTTACTAACTGCCACACTGCATAGCTTTTCTAGGGCTGTGGTTAGATTTACGGGAGAGAGGCACCAGAGTGGATTACAACACAGGGCTGACCTTTTACCACCCGGCTGAAGCTCGAAAAACAAAACCAAATCCCATCTTACTAACCATACCTGCGTCTTTTCTGGGAAATACCCCAGAATACAAGTTTGTTTGTTTTTTAAGATGGTTTTCCTTCCCTGAGAGAACAATCCTGAAACTTAAGTCAATAAAGTTCTCATGCTACATAAGCATTTTGCCTCCTCGGGTCAGACTTGAGGCCTTTTCCCCCCTTTCTTCTCGAACATACATCAAGTGCCTTAGATCACGGTGCATCCTAGGCAGGTTATGCAATTTTAATCTCATAAATATGAAAATAAAAGACATAATCAGAGCAAAAACAGGACTTTTTATTTTTAAACCAAAGGAAGCCAAAATAGCAACAGAGAAGAAAGGAAATTAATTAGGACCATCTCTGGGGCCAAGGTGCATTTGCCCTAGTTCTTTTTTCACTTTCCCACTGTTTTTCTTCCTCCCCATTCCACAGCACTCAGCATCTTCTATCTTGTCTCCCTTGGTGTAGCTCTAGTGTTCTAATTCTATCCCATCTTCTTCCACTGAAATAATGAAATTTTAAAGAGAAAATTAAGTGAATGTCTTTGTAGCAATGAACCTCCCCCTCTCGAGAATAAAAGAGAGCTTTGGAGATAAGGCAATGCTTAACCCAGTGAACGAATTGCTTACTGATGGGGTCAGGTCAGGTGGGGCCAGGGTGGCAGAGCTGACTCTGCCTACTGATATCGGCCATGTTAAGAATAATAGCTAATATATACTCAACATCTATTACCTGGCTTATATGTCAGCTTGTTTCTATTTTATAGCAGCCCTGAAATGTAAAATGGTTTTATTTTATTTATTTATTTTTCCCTTTTCTTTTTTTGAGACGGAGTCTCGCCCTGTCGCCCAGGCTGTAGTGCAGTGGCGCGACCTCGGCTCACTGCAAGCTCCGCCTCCAGGGTTCAAGCCATTCTCCTGCCTCAGCCTCCCGAGTAGCTGGGACTACAGGTGCCCGCCACCACGCCTGGCTAATTTCTTTGTATTTCTAGTAGAGACGGGGTTTCACCATGTTAGCCAGGATGCTCTCGATCTCCTGACCTCATGATCCGCCCGCCTCGGCCTCCCAAAGTGCTGGGATTACAGGCTTGAGCCACCTCGCCCGGCCAAAATGGTTTTATTTTACAAGAGAGGAACTTGAGGGTAAAACGGAATTAATTTCGTTGGCAACCTTGTTAGAGTTGGAAAGAGAACCCAGGTCTTTTTGACCCAAACATTCATCATCACCCTATAGCTAGTAATGATGGGAGGAGCACCAAGAGAACAGGGAGGCAGAGATCACTTAGTGCACTTGAAACAGAGTTATTTAAGATTCAGAATGTGGACGTGTCAGGGAAAGTCATTATGTTCCAGTGTTTCCCATTCTCCTTTAGCCATGGGTCAGGGTGAATTTAGACATGGCTACAGACGAGGCCTGGGAAAAGGTGAAAACCTCAAATGTATCTGTGCAATGGAATATTATTCAGCCTTCAAAAAGATCGTGCCATATGTAATAATGAGTGAATCTGGAGGGTATTATGCTCAGTGAAATAAGCCAGTTACAGAAAGATAAACACTATGGCCAGGTGCGTTGGCTCATGCCTGTAATCCCAGCACTTTGGGAGGCCAAGGCGAGTGGATCCCAAGGTCAGGAGTTCAAGACCAGCCTGACCAACATGGTGAAGCCCCGTCTCTAATAAAAATACAAAAATTAGCTGGGTGTGGTGGTGTGCGCCTGTAATCCCAGCTACTCAGGAGGCTGAGGCAGGAGAATTGCTTGAACCCGGGAGGCGGAGGTTGCAGTGAGCCAAGATCACACCACTGCACTCCAGCCTGGGCAACAGAGTGAGACTCTGTCTTAAAAAAAAAAGAAAAAGAAAAGAAAAGAAAAAAGGAAGATAAACACTGCATATTCCACCTCTAGGAGGTACCTAAAATAGCCACACTCACAGAAGCAGAGAGTAGAATGGGGGTTGCCAGAGCCTGCGAGGAAGATCGAGGTAGGGAGTTGTGAACCAATGGGTATAAAGTTTCAGTTACGCAAAATTAGTAAGTTCTGGAGGTCTACAGTACAGCATAGCACCTATAGTTAACAATCCTGTATCGTACACTTGAAAATCTTTTAAGAGAGTAGATCTCATCTGAAGTATTCTTACCACAATAAAATAATAACACAAAACAAACCCTCAAATGTGCATGAATATTCCCCAGCAATGAGATGGGGTTTAGGAGGCAGGCGGTGGTGGAGAAAGCCAATGATTAGTTAGAGCCGGAGTGAGAGATTAGTGGGCAGAGTGTCAGAGAAGGACACAGGGCATGGAGGGGATTGGAGAGAGAAAGTAGCCAGAGGGATCTAGGGTTCCACGCAGGGAGAAAACAAGGGCAGTAATGAAGTAACTTGTCTTCTTGTGACTCTCAGCCTCTCCCTCTTGCTGGTTGCCTCCCGCTGACAGCATGAAGGATAAAGAAAGATGCCAGCTATGTTTGTCCCCTTCTATCAGGCAAACACTATCAGTGACACCCCTAGCATACTTATGCTTAGGTCTTATTGGCCAGAACTATGACTCATGGCCACCCAAGGCTAAAAAGGAGGCTAGGAAAACAAGTCAATCAACTGGGATTATACCTACAAGGAAGGAGAGCCAGCAGCTATGTCTGCTGCTACTGTTGTCCTTATTCACATATTTGTGTCAACAACTCACCAGATTGCTTTTTACCTGAGACCATCAATGTTATAAGAAAGGAATTTATGGCCGGGCCGGTGGCTCACGCCCATAATCCCAGCAATTGGTGGTTTACGCCCATAATCCCAGCACTTTGGGAGGCCAAGGCGGATGGATCATGAAATCAGGAGATCGGTAGACCATCCTGGCTAACACGGTGAAACCCCGTCTCTGCTAAAAATACAAAAAATTAGCCGGGCGTGGTGCCGTGCGCCTGTAGTCCCAGCTACTCCGGAGGCTGAGGCAGGAGAAACGCTTCAACCTGGGAGGCGGAGGTTGCAGTGAGCTGAGATCGTGCCACTGCACTCCAGCCTGGGCGACAGAGTGAGACTCCATCTCCAAAAAAAAAAGAAAGAAAGAAAGGAATTTATACAGGATGAAGACAGACCCAATGATGTGAGCAATGGGAAGGAGACTTTTGATTTACGGTGTACTTGAAAAAAGGTTTACGAAGAGTTTCAAGTGCAGATTGTTGTGTAGACAGAAAATAGCCAAGCCATTGGTGGGCCCAAGGTGGATGTAGGAGCAGGTAAAGAGAGCAGAATGCAATGGCAGTAATGATGAACCCAATTTATTTTGTAATTTTCCCGGGATCAACAACTTCTTTGCTGTACTAGTTGCTAAAAATCTCCAATGCCTTTTTTTTGCCATGCAAACTGAACTTCACAGATGCTTACTGTAAAAAAGTACACCCAATGACCTTTTCCAAGAGGATAAGAAAGATGCTAACAACCTGCAGCACTGTTGAGGCTGCAGGTGAAGGGATCTAGGGTGTAGGTCACTGATGCTTCTTGGAATCAGCCTGGCCATACCCTGAGCTGTTTGGCCTCAGAGGGGTGGGCCATGGTGACACCCTAGAAGCGGCCTGAACTGGGCTGTAGGCTGTTAGTGTCGATCTTGAATTCTTTACCAAGAGCAAGGCCAATCATGAATTAGTTCAGCAGAAGAGCCAAAAGGAGGGAGATCATGAATTATTCCATTTAAATTCTTTTCTCTCATTTTTTCCTGGTTAATTTTCCTTTAATTTCATTTTGGAAGTTCCTTTGGCTGTGAAAGCTTGGGTTTTCCCTGCTGTGAGATCAGGACACTAGGCTTTGGAGGGATCATTTACATTTTTGGTCTCTTGATGGACAGAGCTGCTGTCTGCTCATAAAGGCAGACGATGACTCTTTGTGGATGCCGCAGTGGGCAACAGCTCTTTCTGTGACTTGCCAAAGGTCATTTATCGAGCTAGGAAGGAACCACCATCTTTGGGATTTCAGTTGACCTTGTAGCCACAGGAGGCCCAGAGGAGGGTTTTTTCCCTTCAGTCTAACTCGTGTCACTTCCAATCAAATATTTGGCATCGAATCACCGGAAGATGATTTTTAAAACTTGCCCTATTTAAAGAGAGTCCATTGATTTATCATGTTAATGCTGTAACTCAAATTCCCAACATGCAAATAAAAGTGATTTATGAAAACACTATCTTCTAAAATTATAACTCCTGAAGATGGGTATATTTTTCTTCTTTGGTGTCGAATCGCTCCAAACAAGCTCTGATTGCATTCACTACACATTACGCACTGAAAGGCAAACTCTCTTCAAGGCTAGGTTTTTGCACTTTCTTACTACAACTAAAAACATTTCTTTAAAAATTAAGTAAAATATTTGTATTTACAGAAAGTCAGATAATGGAAATTGTTCTACTTATTTTAGAATTTTGATATTCTAGTGAGATTAATATGTTAAAACCATTTAGTTTTTTTTCAATGGCCAAAATATATTTATCAGGTGCCTATGCTAGAGTACTATATTAGGCATTGTACATAACAAACAAACAAACAAACAAAAACAAAAAAAACCCCATGATTTTCTTGGAAGTAGTTTTCAATTTAGGGAATAAATTAGCATTTTTTTTCAAGTCCATAAAATTCATTTCAAAGTGATTTGAAAATTAATTGGCCGGTACGGTGGCTCAGGCCTGTAATCCCAGCAATTTGGGAGGCCGAGGCGGGCAGATCACCTAAGGTCAGGAGTTCAAGACCAGCCTGGCCAAAATGGTGAAACCCCGTCTCTACTAAAAATACAAAAATTAGCCGGGCGTGGCAGTGGGCGCCTGTAATCCCAGGTACTCAGGAGGCTGAGGCAGAAGAATCGCTTGAACCCAGGAGGTAGAGATTGCAGTGAGCCAAGATTGTGCTGTTGCGCTCCAGCCTGGGCAATGGGAGTGAAACTCTGTCTCAAAAAAAAGAAAAAAAAAGAGAGAGAAAATAAAATAAAATTAATATCATTGACTGTTTTTAAGTTCATCTTTCCCTCCTCTGTCATCTCACAGATATTAGTAAGAACCGCTGTTACACTGCGTGCCACACTGAATTTCAACTATCCCTCTATCTGCTTTGTCTTCTCTCCCAGCCAGTAAGCTACTAAATGATTTTGGATGAATAAATAAACATCTAGGAATGGGAAAGAGAGCAAAATTGAACAAATAGTAATGAATTAGAGTAATCCTTTAACAGGTGGAAATTATTAGAACAGATATGCAGTTTAAATAAGTTGCAGACTAAGATAGCAGCATAAAACATACAGGAATATGGCCGGGCGCGGTGGCTCAAGCCTGTAATCCCAGCACTTTGGGAGGCCGAGGTGGGCGGATCATGAGGTCAGGAGATCGAGACCATCCTGGCTAGCACGGTGAAACCCTGTCTCTACTAAAAATACAAAAAATTAGCAGGGTGTGGTGCCGCGCACCTATAGTCCCAGCTACTCGGGAGGCTGAGGCAGGAAAATGGCGTGAACCCGGGAGGCGGAGCTTGCAGTGAGCCAAGATCGTGCCACTGCACTGCAGCCTGGGCGACAAAGCCAGACTCCATCTCAAAAAAAAAAAAAAAAAAAAAATACAGGAATATTTGCATCTTGTTCCCCCAAACTTAGGTTGCTTTTATTGGTGGAGTGTAACAAGAGTGGACATAAATGTTTCATTTTTGGACCATCAGAATTTTTTTTTCCATTCAACTCGGAGAGATCCCACTCTTATTCACACCAGTATCATCTCTAGTGGGTCCTACTGCAATAGCCTCGTGGTGGGATTTTCCTGACTGCTATGGTCTAAATGTTTATGACCTCCAAAATTCGTATGTTGAAATCCTAGCCACCCAAGGTGATGCTATTAGGAGATGGGTGTTTTAGGAGGTGATTAGATCATGAAGGCGGAGACATCATGAATAAGATTAGTGCCCTTATAAAAGGGACCCCTGAGATCCCTCTCACCCCTTCCACCAAGTGAGGACACGGCAAGAGGTTGCTGTCTATGGGCCAGAAAGTGGGCCCTCAGCAGACACTGAATCTGCCTTAATGTTGGACTTCCCAGCCTCCACAAGTGTGAGAGGCAAATTTCTGTTGTCTGTAAGTCTATGGTATCCTGTTATAGCAGCCCTAGCCGACTATGACACTCACCCCTCCACTCAATCACTTTCCAGATTATAGGCCTTATTAATGCCATCCTCCACTAAAGACCACCCAATGCCTCATCATCATTGTAAAAGAAAAGAAAGCCAAGCATCTCAGTATAACCCCCCTGCCGGGCTTCCCGACACTAATTGCCCATCTATCACCAAGTCAACCATGTAAGCTTCTCGCAGCCCTTGAGCTTGCCATGTTGTCTCATGCCTCCATGTGGACTATCCTTTCCTCTTGTAACCCCATCCCCAGCCTTCCAAACTCAGCTCAAAGGGTAAATCCCTGGAGAATCTTCCCTTCCTTTTCTCTCTTCCTTTCTGGATGACTTTATCTGCTTCTATTATAACCTCTCCTACTCCACTGGTGTTATTTTGCTTACATAATTGTCCCCGGTGTCCTGGCCGGAATTGGGTCCAGTTCATCTCTGTGTGTCTGAGGATCCAGATGGTGTGTGTTTCATTGTCCACGCTTACTTCATATCTATGGGGATGAGTGAGTAAAGGAATAAATGTAGACTTCAATGGAGAGAGAGGATTGCAGGACCTTTTTGAATGGCAGGGATGAGAGGTGTAGAATGGTCTTGAATTCCAAAGTGTATGTGAACCTAAGTTCCAAATACTGTCATTATTTTTAGTGAAGCCCCCTTTCTGGTCCTGGAGCAGCGAGCGGTTCACTAAGGGCGTATTAGTCCGTTTTCACACTGCTGATAAAGACATCCCTGAGACTGGGTAATCTATAAAGAAAAAGAGCTTTAACGGACTCACGGTTCCACATGGCTGAGGAGGCCTCACAATCACAGCAGAAGGCAAAAGGTATCTCTTACGTGGCTGCACACAAGATAGAGAATGAGAACCAAGCAAAAGGGGTGTCCCCTCATAAAATCATTATGTCTCATGAGACTTATTCACTACCAAGAGAACAGTATGGGGGAAACCACCCCCATGATTCAATTATCACCCACCAGGTCCCTCCCACACCACATGGGAATTATGGGAGCTACAATTCAAGATGAGATTTGGGTGAGGACACAGCCAAACCATATCAGTGAACTCCCCAGACCAGCAGTGTCAGCATCATCTGGAAATTTATCAGAAATGCAGATTCTCAGGCTCCACTGTAAACCCACTGAGGCAGAAACACTAGGGGTGGACTAGCAATCTGTTTGAACAAGCCCTCCAGGTGATTCCAAGGCAGCTCCAATCTGAGAACCATGGCCTTCAGAAGTAAGAAAGTCAGGCCAGGCATGGTGGCTCACACCTGTAACCCCAGCACTTTGGGAGGCTGAGGTGGGTGAATCACCTGAGATCAGGAGTTCAAGACCAGCCTGACCAACATGGTGAAAACCCGTCTCTACTAAAAATACGAAATTAGCTGGGCGTGGTGGCGCATGACTGTAATCCCAGCTACTCGGGAGGCTGATGGAGGAGAATTGCTTGAACACAGGAGGTGGAGATTGCAGTGAACCGAGATCGTGCCATTGCACTCCATCCTGGGCAACAAGAGCGAAACTCTGTCTCAAGAAAAAAAAAAAAAAAAGAAAAGAAATAAGAAAGTCAGGATTTCATAATATGCTGGTGTCCTGGCTGGAATTCAGTGCAGATTAATAAATTTCCACTGGCTTACCTGCATGAGGAAAACTGCTAGTGACTACCTTTCATGTACTAAGTTCCTAAGACTCCCCCATCAGGTCTACTCTCCTTTCTTACCCTGGGTTTCCCACACCCCTCTCCTTCAAATGGCAGAACAGAGAGTTCTAGAGGATAAGATCTAGAGCTTTGATTAACATGAAAAAAGATAGCTGGAATGAAAAAAAAAAAAGCCTGTTTATGTTGGAACAAGTCTACTAGCCTCTGGGTTTGTCCTGCTTTACTGAGGAGAAGGAAGGAGACAGCAGCAGGTAATTGACAGATCACAGCCTGTGTTAGAATCCTACCTCCAGTTAGAAGCCGGCAGACTCCTTACCTTTCCTGGGCCCTACTTCACCAAATGTGGAAGGGAAATAATACTAACCACCCATGGGGGTATTGTGAGGATCAAATGGGACACCCCTTTATGCGGGAGCTCAACAAACGCTGACCCCTTCCCTTCCCCCACCACTCGATAAAAGGCCTGGACTGGGCCAGATTCACAAGGGGATTTAAGGGCAGAGCTGAATCCGTCTTTTTTGGTGACACTCTGAGGCTGGGTTCAGCAAGTTTTGGTGATAGAGGGACCCTGATAGGGTTGCAAGATAAAATACAGGGCATCCAGTTAAGTTTAATTTCAGATAAACAATGAATAATGTTGTAGTGTAAGTGTGTCCTGTGCAATATCTGGGACATACTTATGCAAAAATATTATTCCTTGTTTATCTGAATTTCGAAGTCAAGTCAATTGGGTGTCCTGCGTTTTTATTTGCTAAATCTGGCAACCTTGGGGTAAAAGCAAGTTCCATAGCACGACTTTTCTCCCTACTCCCTAATATTTTAATACAGACCATTTCTGACTGGGCGGGGTGGCTCACGCCTATAATCCCAACACTTTGGGAGCCCAAGGCAGGCGGATCACCTGAGGTCAGGAGTTCAAGACCAGCCTGGCTAACATGGCGAAACCCCATGTCTACTAAAATTACAAAAAATTAGCTGGGCGTGGTGGTGCGCCCCTGTAATCCCAGCTACTTGGGAGGCTGAGGCAGGAGAATTGCTTGAACCCAGGTGGTGGAGGTTGCAGTGAGCCAAGATAGTACCATTGCACTCCAGCCTGGGTGACACAGCAAAACTCCATCTCAAAAAAAAATTCTGAGCAGAACATTCTAGTCACACCTCATGGGGAAACCTAGCACCAAAAGACACTGGGTGATGTGGAGTTGGAGGAGAGTCCCATCAAATTGTCTTGGAAATGTGGGAGGAGAAAAGGAAGGAGGGCTGCGGGCTGATGATGATGGTTCATGTCTCAGAGTCTTGCCTCCACCAGCAGAAAGACAGGAAGCCACCTCTTTCCCTAGCTCCCCGCCCCAGGCACGTCTGGAGCTACAGTTATGGTCATCTCCCTCCCCATTCCTGTGGACTTACAGCACAGCTCAAAGTCAGATATTTAAAGCAAGGAGCATTCTTTTTAGGATTTCATGACACTATTTTTATTTACCAAAGTGGTATCATTCTGGTACAGAGACTTCACTAAATCTAGCAATTGAGTTGGAACTTAAAATATTTGCTTATTTTTACTCCTTTGAAAATGATTAGCAGTTGAATTATTTAAACTAGAAAGAGATGAGGGAGTTAGAAGGGAGGGCTGCCCGCCCCAGGCACAGCCAGGGGAGAGTGCTAAATGTGGTTATCAAGAGATCAAAGAACCAAGGAGAGACTCCTTTGATCTGATGCTTGTCAGAGTTGCAATTAGGTCTTTGAGACGCTGCACTTGGCCTCCCCTCCCTTCTTCAGTATTTCTTCATTCTTCATGGACACCTGGGAGTGCTAGACCAAGGCAGGTCCCAGAAAAAGCTGGTGTGGCTATGGGAGATCCAAGTGTGCCCTAGGACACGGGAGGCATAATCTTTCTTGGAGAAAATCCCTTTTATAAATGCATTTGCTTTTTTTTTTTTTTTTTGAGGTGAAGTCTCGCTCTTGTCGCCCAGCCTGGAGTGCAATGGTGCAATCTCGGCTCACTCCAACCTCTGCCTTCTGGGTGCAAGCGATTCTCCTGCCTCAGCCTCCGAGTAGCTGGGATTACAGGCACGTGCCACCACAGCTGGCTAATTTTTTGTAGTGTGTAGAGAGGAGATTTTGCCATGTCGGCCAGGCTGATCTTGAACTCCTGACCTCAGGTGATCTGCCCCCTTCAGCCTCCCAAAGTGCTGGGATTACAGGCGCCCTCCACCACGCCCAGCTAATTTTTGTATTTTTAATAGAGACGGGGTTTCACCATGTTGGCCAGGCTGGTCTCGAACTCCTGGCCTCAGGTGATCCACCCACTTTGGCCTCCTAAAGTGCTGGGAATACAGGCATGAGCCACTGCGCCCCGCCGCAGTTGCTTATTTTTAAGGCCTGGGGGAAAGGTGAATGGGGCCCCTCACCCTGACACCCGTTATACCTGCAAATGCCTGTTCCAGTGTATGAGCTGATATGAATCACACTGTGCTTCCAATGCTTTCCCTTTGATACAAATAGGAAAGGTACCCAATTGGCTGGGACTAACTTTGGGGTTGTCTGGATTTTCCAAAGGTTTGAGAGTGGGAAACCCAGGTGAGGTCTGTCAAATCTAAGCAAAGTCGGCTTCACATCCAAGCCAAATTCTACCCCCACTGATTTCTGTGACTTTTTTTGCTAAACAATGTAAGACAACACAATCAAACCTAGAGGTCTTCTCTGCCTTCCTGTTACCCTGAAAAGCGGCTCATGGGGGACTTTAAGATGTTACTTATGGCAATCCCCTAAGCAGCCTCAGTCTTACTCTGATGATTTTTTTACACGATTTATACCAGTCCAAAGAATTCAAGAATAATGGGTATATTTCTGCAGCTGAGCCAAACATTTCTTCTCTATCAGTCTGTGCATGACACAGAATGTCTTGTGGTTTTAATATTTGTTTCCCTAATGGACAAGATTTGATATATGTGTTTCCTAATCCCGAGCTATTGAAATATTGATTCTCATCCTGACTGGCCTCCTGGGAACGGAGCCAGCATATCTGCATCTCTGGGCTCTGAATTTAGGCTATTGCCCTGCTGGCCTAGCCTGTGAACACAAGGATGAGATTAGATTTGCTTGGGGGTGGGAGCTGTAAATCCCAGTGAAGTAGCTGTCTGGCCTCATTTCTATTTGACAGAATAGGGCAACCATTCCCCACATTTTTGGCCAGTGTTATCATGTGTTTACCTTAATATCCTTCTTGCTTCTTTCTTCCTATTTGATTTTAATGTATACAGGCTGTCCAGTGAAAAGAAGAAAAGAAATTCTAGCTAAAGATTCATTTGAACTTCTGAATAGGATTGTCTGAAGGATGTAAAATATTTTACAAGGAATTCCAGAAAGATGAATAACTCACACCATGCCAAAAATGTTACCTGACATGAAAAAATATTAGAGGCCTTTCCATTACTTCTGTGACCTTTGAATGGAGATGAAAGATGGTTTGGACCCATGCTATCACAACCTGGTGCTGGACATAGTATCTGATAGGCTGTAATTCCATCCCATTTGAAGACGAGGGGTGGGGAATACGTGTGACTGTTTATCATACATCCATTCAACCTCTTCAGACCATGACAATATTTAGGAAAAAGAACACAGGTGAACCCCGAGGAGATGAAGACACCTTTTTACAACATGCTTCATGTCTTCTAAATATTGCTTAGAATATTTAGAATATTGCTTTTCTTCATCCCATTTCTTCCACCATTTTCCCAGTTTGGGCTATCACAATAGTCCCCTAGATCAGGATGATAACCTCCTAATTGGCCTTTGTCCCATATTTATCTCCCATCCTGTAGCCAAACTGAGGTCTCGAAAGTGCCTACCTGTGTACAATCCCCTAGCGTTCCCTATTACCCTCAGTCCCATGTTTCTTATCTAACATATATGGTCGTCCACGATCTGACCCATCTCCCTTTGCGGACTTGGTTTCCTTCCAATCCCATCTTGAACTTCACCTTCTAGAAATGCTGAAATGCTGTTATCCCTGTTTGCCTTTGCTCATGAAGTTCATTTTTCTTGGAGGTCCATTTCTTTCTCTTTTCCTTGGCTTTCCTTCTCTGTGACTGGATATCTCCTCCAGGAGTCCTCCACAATGGCCTCCTCTCCTGACATTAATGGCCTTTCTTCTGCACTTTCTTAGCAGTACCTGTGTTTGGTTCCATCACTGCCATAACCACAATTACTGATCCCTTGGCCCATCTATCTCCTTGATGACATTGTAAATTCCTTGAGAGTACATACATGCCTTTTCCACATTTGTAACCACAGTGACTGTGACTCACTCAGTGCATAATGCAGAGTATTTTGAACTAAATTCAGGAGAAGATTCTGCAAGTAGAAACAGGAATAATAAAGTCAAAAAGAAATGGGCATTGTTAACATTCTGATTTTGGTAACAACCCTTTAAGGAAAAATTATCATCACCATTTTATCAATGAGGAAACTCAGAATCACAGTGATTAAGAGTTTGGCTAGGAGTCACAGAAAGCAAATGAAAGAACCCCAACTTGACTGTGAGCACCTCCAGGAAAGGATCAATAAGGATCAATAAAGATTTGTTGAATTGAACCAGTTGCTAGAATATCAGCAAGCTTTGCTCTGAGTAGGTTCATCATCAAATCACATGTAGGAAGAGGCTCTCTAAAACCCATCTAATTTGTCCTCTTGTTTGTGTAGGGTTATCTTAACAGTACCAGTTTGACATAGTAAAAATTAGTTAATAGTCTCTTGGATTTAAAAAAAGTTATTTATTAGTCCACTCAGCACTCGGCAAGTATTTATTGAATACTTATTATATACCAGGCACTGTGTGTAGAAGAATGTGATTTAAAGCAAGAAAGCCTGCCCTAATGAAGCTTGTATGGCAAATAATCTGCCTAGAAAAATTCCTCTAATAATGTAGAATGCACTAACCCTTGACTCACCAGTGAATGAGATATTTTATCAACTGGACTCATGTAAATCATGCACACTGGTGGCACAAATAGCTAAAGCCAGAAGCATTTATGAACCACCAAAGAGTTCCTGGATCTTTTGGGTTTGTTAGTTGCAATAGAAAGGACTGTAAGCATAAAAGGAAATTATTGAAACTATATTAGTTGGCTCAGAGAACCACTAGGGCAGCTGGAGGAGCAGGCTTGGGAATTGGGCAGAAACAAAGGGATGCAATGCCTCCGATCCTTGGCTAACATTCGTCTGGAGAATAGGCAGTGAGGACACTGCTGTGCCATTGGTTCCCACCACTCAATGTGTTCTGCCCAGCTGCCAGTGCTGGACTCAGATATTGCTAGTACCACTGCCACCACCAAGAATTACTCTCTGTTCTCACATCTGAATGTCACCAGCCCCTGCTCCTTATGGGTACATAAAATTGATGAGTGCTGTGCATACATGCGGCTGTGCCCTGGCTGTAAGGGATGCTGGGAATACAGGTACCCCACTCTGTAGCCACTATAGAGGATAAGAGCCCTGCCTCTCCAGAAGTCTTATACATAGGGGAATTCGACATCTGAAGAGCCAGAAGCATGGCCAATGTCCATTATAGTCACAACACATTTTTTTTTTTTTAGTCTTAATATTGAGATGTCTTGGCCAGGAGCAGTGGTTTACACCTGTAATCCCAGCACTTTGGGAGGCCGAGGTGGGCGGATCACGAGGTCAGGAGATTGAGACCATCCTGGCCAACATGGTGAAACCCCATGTCTACTAAAAATACAAAAATTAGCTGGGCATGGTGACGCACGCCTGTAGTCCCAGCTACTCAGGAGGCTGAGGCAGGAGACTCACTTGAACTGGGGAGGCGGAGGTTGCAGTGAGCTGAGATTACAGCACTGCACTCCAGCCTGGGCAACAGAGTGAGACTCTGTCTTGAAAAAAAAAAAAAAATGATTGAGATATCTTACCAGTGGCCACATCATACAATATGAGAACAAATAAATATTTAAATATTTACCTTTTTCTAACAATACTAACGGAATTTCTGAACTGCCTTTGGTTATTAGGTTCACTTCGTTTTACAGAAACAGTTTCTATAGAACACATTTTATAGAAATTGTGATCAAGGTTTCACCTTATGCCTTTCTTTCTGGAAGTAATAAAAAATGAAAAAAAAAGGAACAATAATACATTATGACAATATATGTTTTCCTCCCTCCCTCTGTCCCTTCCCCTCCTTCCCTCTCTCCCTCCCTCCCTTCCTTCCTTCTTTCCTTCCTTCCATAAATGCTTACCAAGTGCCTACCATATGCCAGGCCCTGTGTTTGGTGCTAGAAAATCAAAGATAAATAAGACATGCTCTTTACCATCATGCTGTCCTCAATATCATAAGGGAAGACAGACATGGAAGAAATAATTGCCCTGAAATGTTAGTGGTGTTGGGATAGAAACAGGGTTCCATTGGAATACAAAAGCTAGAGTGTTTCTTTTCGCCCTGTGGAAACGAGAGGTTAGATAAAGCTTGGTGGAGGAGATGACATTTGAATTGAGCCTTCAAAGCCATAAGTGGTCACCAGGCTGAAAGCAGACGGACATCTCCGGGGCAGGCAACTCATAACGAGAGAGGCGTTTGAACCAGAGCAACTTCATCTTGAATAGGGGCTGAGTAAAATAAGGCTGAGACCTACTGGGCTGCATTCCCAGGAGTTTAGGCATTCTAAGGCACAGGATGAGATCAGAGGTCGGCATAAGAGACAAGTCACAAAGACCTTGCTGATAAAACACAGTGAGGTAAAGAAGCCGGCTAAAACCTACCAAAACCAAGACAGCCATGAAAGTGACCTCTGGTCATCCTCGCTGCTCACTATATGTTAATTACAATACATTAGCATGCTAAAAGACACTCCCACCAGTGCCCCGACAGTTTACAGATGCTGTAGCAACATCAAGAAGTTACCCTACATGGTCTAAAGCGGGGAGGAACCCTTAGTCTCAGGAATTGCCCACCACTTTCCCGGAAAACTCATGAATAATCCACCCCTTGTTTAGCATATAATCAAGAAATAACTATAAGTATAATTAGTCGGGCAGCCCACGCCACTGCTCTGCCTATGGAGTAGGCTTTCTTCTGTTTCTTTACTTTTCTAATAACCTTGCTTTCACTTTACTGTATGGACTCACCCGGAATTCTTTCTTGCGGGAGGTCCCCTGCTCTCTTGGGGTCTGGGTCAGGCCCCTTTTCCAGTAACAATAATGACAGAATAGGGGCCTAAAAAAGAGGTGATCAGTGAAAGGGTCTCTAAGGGCTTGTGGTGGCTGGGTCCTAGAGTCTAGGGAGGAGGGGAGGGGAGGGGGCTGGTGGACCCTGAGAAACACAGCCTAACTGAGAGAAGAGAAGGCATTGCACTTCAAACTCTAAGAGGTGTGGAGCTTATCTGGACAGCATAGAGAGCTGTAGAAGGCAGTAACATGATCAGATTTAGGTTTTCAAAAGATCACAGTGGCAGTGAGGAAAAAGATTTGGAATGGGATCAAAAGCCAGGGGACCACCTAGGAGACAATGCAGTCCAGGCAGAAGATGAGAAAATCCTCAAGTACTGCAGGAGCAATGGGAATGGAGAAGAGGAGATAAAATAATTTTTTAGGGTCAGGCATGGTGGTTCATGCCTGTAATCCCAGCACTTTGGAAAGCCCGAGGCGGGCGGATCACCTGAGGTCAGGAGTTCAAGGCCAGCCTGGCCAGTGTGGCTAAACCCCGTCTCTAATAAAAATACAAAAATTAGCTGGGCATGGTGGCAGGCACTTGTAGTCCCAGCTACTCAGTAGACTGAGGCAGGAGAATGGCGTGAACCTGGGAGGCAGAAGTTGCAGTGAGCCAAGATCGTGCCACTGCACTCCAGCCTGGCGACAGAGGGAAACTCTATCACAATAATAATAATCATAAACATTTTTTAGGAGCTGGAATTTGTAGGGCTCTGTATGGCTGAGAAGAAAGGCTGGTGGTGTCATTCCCCAGAGAAGCCTAGAGGAGTAACAGGATCTTGTCTGGGAAGAGGAGGCTGGTTGGGTAGAGACAAACTAACACACTAGGTTTTGACCGTGTTGATTTTGAAGTGCCTGTGGATCATCCAGTAGAAAGGCAGCATTGGTAAAGGAGCAGAGTTCAGGAGAAAGGTCCAGGCTTAGGGTCAAAAATAGAGATTCAGGTCTATAGTTATCTCTCCAAGAAACCTCTAGGCTCTCCCAGAAGTGGAGACTAGAAGAAACCTAACAACGTATGTCCCTAAGTGTGAAACTGGAAATTCAGGCTTAGTCTCTAAATTCCAAAGCAGGAGCAAAATCTCAGACAACTGAAATCTCCTAAATCTCAGACAATCTAAAATTAAAAAAAAAAAAAAGCATTACATTTAGGAGGAGTTACAAGTTTTGACAATAGAAAAGACGCTAGGTTAGCAGTCCTGTCTGTGTCCTTCCATACAAATTCAACCCACCACTTGCTTTGTGATGGCAGGAGATTAATCTGGACTCGATTAGTTTTTCTTTGCAAAATGAGAACTGAATGAATTCTGTGGTCTCTTGTGGGGTCCCATCCTGGCTGCAAATAAAGCCACATCCTTTCGTTTTTCAAATTAAACCTGACTTGAGCTTCCAGAGATTGTCAGAGTATCCAATCCCTCTTTCTAAATTGCCCAGATTACTCAGTTCTAGTAATAAACACCTTTTGGAGAGAAAACGGATATCTATGACCAGTCTGCTAGGTAGGAGGTGCTTTCACCCTTGTCACAACCTCACTGCAGACCCACACGGTGACAGTTCAGTGCAGCCTCCTCTCCTGTGACGATGCCACTGCCGGCTTGGATCTTTGCACTGAGTGGTTCTTCAGGGGAGGATGTGATTGGCTCTGAAGGCTCACAACCCTTGGGTTGCATTTCTTTGCTGGGCCATTTCCCCCAACAACTTGTCAATGCCTGGGCCTAGAGGACTTTGCAGGCCCAGCCACGCCCTGCACCCAAACCACCTCTGTGCCACTCCGCTGTTGTAGAGTTGGATTACACTTCTACATACCCTCCTGGACATCATGGTGAGTTCCCCTTTCAGGAACACTTAGGGTCTTTTCCTGCCAACAGAACCCATTCAGCCCACTCCAATCCATCAGTTGAGTAGTTTGTGGACGTACTCATTTACTTTACATTAAAATGACTCTTCCCAGAGCAACGGACACCTCCAGGAAGACTTGCTATCTCTAGGATAGAAAAGTGATTGGCACATTTTAAATGGTGACCTTCTTTCATTTAAAAACAAAAGGTAAAACAATTCTAATTAGCAACAGTAAGAAAAAGTGTCAGAGGCCTTTGAACCAGAGCAACTCCATCTTGAATAGGAGCTGGGCGAAATGAGGCTGAGACCTACATACTGGGCTGCATTCCCAGATGGGTAAGGCATTCTGTCACAGGATAAAATATGAGGTTGGCACAAGATACCAGTCATAAAGACCTTGCTGATAAAATAGATTGCAGTAAAGAAGCTGGCCAAATCCCACCAAAACCAAGATGGCAATGAGACTGACTTCTGGCTGTCCTCACTGCAATACTCCCACCAGCACCATGACAGTTTACAAATGCCATGGCATCAACAGGAAGTTACCCTGTATGGTCTAAAAAGGGGAGGTGTGAATAATCCACTCCTTGCTTAGCATATCATCAAGAAATAGCCAAAAAATGGGCAACCAGCAGCAAGTGGGGATGCTCTGTCTATGGAGTAGCCATCCTTTTATTCCTTTACTTTCTTAATAAACTTGCTTTCACTTTACTCTATGGACTTGCCCTGAATGCTTTCTTGCATGAGATCCAAGAACGCTCTCTTGGGGTCTGGATTCAGACCCCTTTCCTATAACAAAAGGAGGAGACGAAAGGAAGGATGAGGATATCTCACTCTGAGAAGCAAAACTTGTGTCAGTCAGCAACCCATTAAGCGGAGGCAGTCACTGGTTGGAAATCATCTGCCAGGGTCCAAGTTTTCAGCTGAGTCTGTGGGAAATTGGTGCAGTATGTGGGTAGGGGGAGTCCATCTCCATGACAGAAAGGATGGGTGGTGGTCACCACCACCCACCCAGCAGCCACCTGGCCACATATGGTGGCCATATGCTGTGAGGGCCCTTCCTGCTTTCTCTCCTCTTGGATATAAAAGTGAGGGCCAACCACAGGCTGCCCAGAGGCCTGGGGGTGAGAGTGTCCATCCTGAGGCATCAAAGTGTGGGTGGAGGCTGAGTGATTTTCAAAAAAGAGAAGGGGCAGCTTTGCAAGGCAGTGTGGGGAGAGCAGACTGGGCTGATGCATGAGGCCGCAAAACAACCCAGAAAAACATCTCCGTGGCTTGCACAATCATCCTCTGAATATGTGTCATCAAACACGAGACCATCTTTACCTGGCAATAACGCAGCTGAAATCAGTCATTTAAGGAGTTTCTCACTATTACTGAGCCCAACATGGTCTTTAACTGTTGTCTACCCCATAAAAAAAAAAAAATTAAAATAGGAGCCTGAAGTGCAGGAAAATTTTTTTTTCTTCTTAATCACATGAAATGTTGTGAGTACACGCCAGAGAATAGGCCTGAATTGGATGTTTTTTGATGCCTTAAATTTAAACAGCTGGGTTTTTTTTCTTTTTTCTTTTCTTTTTTACAGTAACTGCACTATCCCGTTTAACTTTTTGAAATGAAGGATTTGAGTTTTCATAGGGAATCTACATTTCATCTTAAAGCTGGAACACAGCATCTTTAACTTTTCTCTAAAGATGAGTTCTCTGCGGATCAGGATCCTCTTTTTGCTTCTTGTTCATCTTGTATGTTTGGGAAATCATAGAGACAGAACCCAGCCGACTGACTTCAGCCACGACAGACTGGTTTAAGGAGCAAGGAATATATACCTGGTAGTTCCAGGACCCTACATCCCATCAGATGCAAACCTAAGAAAGTGACTTGTTGATCTCTGGTTTTGTAATTAGAGAACAAGCCAAGAGAAAAGGTACACTTTTATAACTAGTGGTTGCTATAATTAAAGTTATTAGTTAAGGAAGAGCTGTTACTTGGGGCAAAACAATCAGAAGGAAATTTTAGCAATTAAGTCAAATTCATTGCGGTGGTGAATTTTTTTCCTTTCTGGAAAACAAAACAACCTTGGGCAAGTGTTCTCGAAGAGCATCTTGACTCTGCAGTGGCTGGAGAGCAAACAGTGAACAGTGAACTGTGCTGTTGACTCTATCAGTAGGTTAATTAAGAAAGCTGTTAGCGATGATAAAAAAAGCCAGCACATTTTCAGTTCATATTGACAAAATCCATGACATCGGCAGAACTGATGTTTGTTCAATACGAGGAAGACATGCTAGAGGCATTTAGGGGAAAAGGAGGGCAAAGGAAGCTGATAATTCAGTACGGGATGTCCCATATTAACGTTAGCAGAGTTGTTCATTTGAAATTCCATGTGTTGTTTCCTCTCCTATAAATTATGTAAGCAGAGGTGTTTAGGGCTTCAGATTCCATCAGGAAAAAAAAAAACCTAGTTCTCTCATAATGGGGTAATGACAAAGGAGCACTGATTTGGGAGCTGAGACTGAATTCTGATTCTAGATCTACATCTAACGTGCTGTGTGGTTGGGGACAGTGGATTTGACTCCGTGGGTTTCCATTTCTAGACTCTATGTATCTTTTAAGTACAGTCCAGTTTCAGAAACACAACAAACCTACCTTTCCTATGTAGCATCTTCCTTTGGGGGAAATACGTCCAAAACTTCAATATGGGATGATAGGAACCTATTGCCCACCGGGCATTACCAGTCCACCTGATCCACCCGATGGGCTGAGCGAGAGGGAGTCCCTCCTGTTCCAGCTGCTGCTGGGGTCTGGGCAAAGACTGATGAGGAGTCTGAGAGGAGACAGTGTTGGGGGTCATCCTACATGAGCCAATCCTGAAGGCAGACCTTGTCCAGGACAAGGCTTCTAGTTCCCAGTGAAGCTTTATTTCATCCGCTTAGCGTTTAGTGTTCTGTTTCTCTCTTGTTCCCACTCGCCTTGTTTGTCCCTTTGGAGCAACCAAGCACACAGTATTTGTGCAATTGCTTAGGGGAAATGGAGAGGAGTGAAGATTGTTCTTTCTAGACTCTGGGGTGGAACTCCACTTCCTTCTCTTTTTCTTTTCTTTTCTTTTCTTTTTTTTTTTTTTTTGAGAGAGAGTCTTGCTCTGTCGCCCAGGCTGGAGTGCAGTGGTGCAATCTCGGCTCACCGCAACCTCTGCCTGCCGGGTTCAAGTGATTCTCCTGGCTCAGCCTCCTGAGTAGCTGGGACTACAGGCGCGCGCCACCACGCCCGGCTAATTTTTGTATTTTTAGTAGAGACGGGGTTTCACCATATTGGCCAGGCTGGTCTCGAACTCCTGACCTCAAGTGATCCCCTCACCTCAGCCTCCCAAAGTGTTGGGATTACAGGTGTGAGCCACTGTGCCTGGCCCTCTTTTTCTTTCTTAGGAGGCTACCACTGGTGCACTCCTAGCTGGTATCGGCCCAGGGCAGGAGCCACTAGAGAAAAGAGGAAGTGAGGGAGAAGGCACCTCTCACAGTTTGCCTAGGAGGGAAGGGAGATATAATCAATGCACTCATAATATTTTAACACAATTACTCCTCACCTAGGAGATGAGTTTATAGCATGATTTCTTGAGGCCTTTTTTATCTGTCAATATTTGAGTATTTTTAGTGACTCAAGTTCTAAAATTGGACCTTTTTAATGTCTAGTTTGTTAAAAGTGAAAAATATTGACTCTCAAAGTTCAGACATTAGATTAAGAAATAAAAATACATTTAGATAACCCCACTTCCTCTGATGTATACTAATAAGGATACTGTATGTCTGGATGAAGTAGCGATACAGCATACTGAAAAAGCCCAGAGGAAAGAGAGAGACCCTGTAAGTTACACGAAAGAGCCCCAGGACATCCTTGGGAAAGTCTTTTTTTTTTTTTTTTGAGACGGAGTCTTGCTCTGTTGCCCAGGCTGGAGTGCGGTGGCAGGATCTCAGCTCACTGCAACCTCCGCCTCCCGGGTTCAAGTGATTCTCCTGCTTCAGGCTCCCAAATAGCTGGGACTACAGGTACGTGCCACCACACTGGGCTAATTTTTTGTATTTTTAGTAGAGACAAGGTTTCACTGTGTTAGCCAGGATGGTCTCGATCTCCTGACCTCATGACCCGCTCACTTGGGTCTCCCAAAGTGCTGGGATTACAGGCATGAGCCACTGCACTCGGCTGGGAAAGTCTTAATAGCAAGAGAAAATAAGTGGATGGTAATGAACTGGGATGATCAGAGTTGCAGAAATTGGGCTCAGAGAGTGTAGAGAGAAATGGAAGCTTACCTCGGGGAAACTAAATGCACCAGGAAGTCCATAAAAGCACAGTTCCAGAACTCACCTCTAAGCCAGAGGCACAGAAAGGGATTCTTGATTTAAACAGTGCCAATCTGAGCAGCATGAGAATCTATTAGAGATAATCTCTATCTAGAGGTTATTTACCTCTAGTTCATCCAGTCACACCTCAAATTTGCTCCATGTGATGTCAAGCTTAGTCAAATTGACCAAATGCAGGGAAAAGGATGGCAGAAAAGAGGTGCTACCAGAAACAAAGAGAAGGGAAAGCTAGTGAGAATTTGACATCTCATTTTTGACAAGAAGTCATACTACTTTTGGAGACATGTACAATCTTTCCATTTCCATGAGTTCTTTCTCCAAGGCCTCTAGACATCATACTGTGATTATTATCATTAGACTCCTCAAAATCCGGTATGTCTCTTCATGTCTGTGGAGTAAAGTGCAGACATCTCAGCCTGGCCCTTGCAAAAGTTCCTACTTACCTACATCCACATATGTGTTAGACAAACTCAGAAACAGAGCAAACCTGTGCCTGTGCATAGAAGGCACGTGATGACTGTTGGTCTCCATAGTGGATATTGCTGGTTGCTTATCCAGCACTCATCTAGTTTATTTGTTCCTTTCACCTATAAGAATGCTTGTTCAACTACATGCTGAACAAAGGAATTGTTCCTTTAACCTTTAATTGTTCTACATGCTCTTATCCTACATGCAGAAACGCATCTTGTTGGGGAAGGGTGGCCTTGATTGGTCTAAGAATAATCTAGAACCACTCATCGGTGATTGGTTCAGGCATGTCCTACAATTCAGCTCTGGCTGATGAAATGTGAGAAGTGCTTCTGCAAAAATTTCCTTGCTCTGGAAAGTCACAGGGAGAGGCCAAATCTGTCATTGGATGTTCCATGTTCGGCTGTGAATCCTGGAAGTAAGCCAACCCCAAGGATGGATGAGCAGAGAGATGGGAAGAGCTTGCATCCTTCATGGCATTTCCAGCTGCCGAAGCAAGTAATTCACAAACCCAGCCTACCTCTGTAGATCCTATTAGCGAATGTCATCAAGTTCCTTGTTTTAAATCAGTTACGTCAGCACTTCAACAACTTTCAGCCAAAAGCATTTCACACAATTCCACGCCACTCTTACTTTCTGTTTTAGCCTATTTCCAGCCTGGATCTTCACATTTCTGGCTCCCCAGCCAACACACCTATGCTTCTCTATAAATGCCTTGATATCTCCCTCCCTCTGACCAGCTATTGAAACCGTGACTATTAAAAACCTCACTAGGGCTGGGCGTGGTGGCTCATGCATGTAATCCCAGCACTTTGGGAGGCTGAAGCAGGGGGACTGCTTGAGTTCAGGAGTTTGAGACCAGACTGAACAACATGGCGAAACCCTGTCTCTACAAAATTAAAAAACTAGCCAAGTGTGGTGGCACACACCTGTGATCCTAGCTACCAGGGAGGCTGAGGTGGGAGGATCACCAGAGCCTGGGAGGTCAAGGCTGCAGTGAGCCATGATCATGCCATTGCGTTCAGCCTGGGCAACAGAGTGAGACCCTGTCTCAAAAAAAAAAAAAAAAAAAAGCCTCATTAAAATATCAGTACCACTGATATGGTTTGGATGTTGTCCTCTCTGGATCTCCTGTTGAATTGTAATCCTCAATGTTGGAGGTGGGGCCTGGTGGGAGGTGTTTGGGTCATGGGGGTGGATCCCTCGTGGCTTGGTGCTATCCTTGCAACAGTCTGTAAGTTCTCAAATGATCTGGTTGTTTGAAAGTGTGTGGCACCTTCCCCACTCCTTTTTTTTTTTTTTTTTTTTTTGAGGTGGAGTTTTGCTCTTGTCATCCAGGCTGGAGTGCAATGGTGCAATCTCAGCTCACTGCAACCTCCACCTCCTGGGTTCAAGCAATTCTCCTGCCTCAGCCTCCTGAATAGCTGGGATTACAGGCATGCACCACCACATCCAGCTAATTTTGTATTTTTAATAGAGATGGGGTTTCTCCATGTTGATCAGGCTGGTCTCGAACTCCCGACCTCAGGTGATCTGCCCACCTCGGTCTCCCAAAGTGGTGGGATTATAGGTGTGAGCCACTGTGCCCAGCCCCTTCCCCACTTCTTGCTCCTGCTCTGACCTTGCGAAATGCCTGCTCCTCCTTTACCTTCCACCATGAGCAAAAGCTCCCCAGGCCTCCCCAGAAGCCGAGAGGATGCTGGCGCCATGCTTCCTGTACAGCCTGCAGAACCACAAGCCAATTAAATCTCTTTTCTTCATTAATTACCCAGCCTCAGGTATTTATTTATAGCAACACAAGAACGGCCTAACACAACCACTAAGAATTTTTTCCTGATAACCTACTCTCAGCTGTCAGCTGCCAGAAAGTTCTCCCATCTTTGAATTCCACAAGCCCTTGACTTGTCTATCTCTTAGGCATTTTAAATATTCTAGTTTGCATCGGTTATTTGTGCGAATGTCGTCTCTCTTTTCTAACTGGAAAACATGGGTCATATCATATATATCTTTGTATTCACTCCCTCTTAGAAGAGAGCCCTGCGTTTAACACAAAGCACTAGAAATTTGTTGAAGGAAAGCAGATATTACCTGACGGATTTACTCCCCACCCTCTGAGAACTCACCCAAAAACTCATTGGTGTAATAATGAAAGTAAGAATACTAATTATGTAGTTGATTCTTAAAATCTCACCTCCACATGAGAAATGTACAAAAGTGAAATTTTAACAATATGGCCCCTCTGGTAGGTCTGATTGAATAAAATGTACTGATAACAATTGAATTACATTGTAAACAATAATATCGAGTGCCTGGTAAAACTCTTTGCATTTAAAATATAAGAGCAAATAATGTAGAGATCCTGGCCATGGCATTCACTGGAATAAAACAGTCAGATGCCCAAATTTCAGAAACAAATTCACAACAAAATGGGAACAAAAGATAGTGCTCTCAACTCATTTGATGAAATATTGGCTGATAGGATTTATAATACTGTGATAAACCTAATGAATTTGGGAATTGCCAACTTGGTATGAGATGAAGATTTTATTTTACACTGTGAAGTGGCATTAGAATTATGACTCTTTACTCTCCAAAATCATGGGTTGTGACACTTGCATTCCTCTTTTATGGAGTCTTTTTAAAACAATGACTTTATTCACTAATCCCTCACTGATGTCTCACTGTAAGGATACAGCCAAAGTTGGAGAGACACTAACTTCATCATATTTTATTTTGACTTAAAAGATTTTTGTTTTGTTTGAGACTGAGTCTCTCTCTGTCGCCCAGGCTGGAGTGCAATGGTGCAATCTCGGCTCACTGCAACCTCTGCCTCCCAGGCTCAAGTGATTCTCCTGCCTCAGACTCCCGAGTAGCTGGGATTACAGGCATGTGCCACCGCACTCAACTAATTTTTGTAGTTTTAGTAGAGATGAGGTTTCACCATGTTGCCCAGGCTGGCCTCGAACTCCTGACCTCAGGTGATCCACTTGCCTTGGCCTCCCAAAGTGCTGGGATTACAGGCATGAGCCGCTACACCCGGCCTTGACTTAAAAGATTTTACACTTGCAGAAAATCACAGAGGATAATATTACAGATACTCCATATACCCAGAATCCTGATTCAACATCATAATATTTTGCCACAGTTGCGTTCAATTTTTTTAAACAAGATAAAACATTACAGATAAAATCAGTACATCTCCCTCATCCAGCTCCCTTTTCTTCCCTCCCAGAGGCAAGCACTATACGGAAGTTGACAGATTTCTTGTTCACATTTCCCTACTTTTGCTACGTAAGATGAATCCATCAAGAATACATAGCATTGTTTTGAGTGGCGTCATACCATACCGTCTGAACTAGTCTACCTGGATTCCCATTCCAGGTCTGTCACTTATTAGATGACCTGGGGCAAATTATATAACCTCTCCGCACTTCAGTGCTGTCATTTGTAAAATGGTGATAATCATACCTTACTTCACAGAGTTTTCATGATGATTAAATGAGATAAAATGGAGATGCTGCTTAACACCATGCCTGGTGCATAGAAAGAACTATGTGTTTGCTCTGACGATGATGTTGGTGATAATGATAATTTCAATTTACACAGATGTCATCATAGCATAATATTCTTTTACAAGTTGCTCTTATAAGATTTATCAGTAGAGCTTCTGTAGATCTAATTCTTTTATTTAATTATCCTTGGTGCACTATTATTTCAATAAGCTAGGCTTTATACACTCCATTCTGCTATTGATTCCCTATGTTGTTTCTGAATTTTAGCTATTAAAAAAAAAGACACATGAACACATATGTTTATTGCAGCACTATTTACAATAGCAAAGACTTGGAACCAACCCAAATGTCCATCAATGACAGAGTGGATAAAGAAAATGTGGCACATATACACCATGGAATACCATGCAGCCATAAAAAAGAATGAGTTCATGTCCTTTGGAGGGACATGGATGAAACTGGAAACCATCATCCTCAGCAAACTAACACAAGAACAGCAAACCAAACACTGCATGTTCTCACTTATAAGTAGGAGTTGAACAATGAGAACATGTGGACACAGGGAGGGCAACATCACACACCAGGGCCCGTCGGGGAGTAGCGGGCAAGGGGAGGGAGAGCATTAGGACAAATACCTAATGCATGTGGGGCTTAAAACCTAGATGATGGATTGATAGGTTCAGCAAACCACCATGGCACATGTATACTTATTAACAAACCTGCATGTTCTGCACATGTATCCCAGAACTTCAAGTAAAAGAAAAAAAGAAAAAAAGACCTGGAAAGTTTTCATCGGGCAAGAAAAAAAAACAAAAAAACCTTCAATGGCTATCTTTGTGCATGTTTTTATTGTTTTTACCCTCACACTTGAAAAATAATTTAGCTGGGTATAGAATTCTTGACTCCAAGTTATTTTCTTTCATAACTTTAAAGTGAACCTGATTCCTGTTTTTTGTAGGTTTATATGTTTCTTTCTTGAAGCTTTCAGGATTTTCTTTGAAATTTTGCCACAGCATATCTAGTAAGAGGTCATATTGAAAAAAAAAAAGTTATTTACCCTATTTATCATTCTATACATGCTTTCAGACTGAGAACTAATGTTTTCCTTCAAAATTGAGAAAAAAATTTCAATTATTTTCTGAAATATTGACTCTCCTTTAATCTTTTTATTCAGTTAATTTAGAAACTCTATGAAAAGGATTTTGTTATTTCTGGATAAATTATTTATCCCAATATTTATTTCATATTTTGTATCTTTATCCCTTCCTGTGATATTCAGAATACATTTTTATTCAAGTTTAATACCCACTACTTTGTGATTTGGTTATGTTCATTATGATTTTCTTATGTTTTATTTTTAATTTAGGCAAAATTTATGTAGAATAAAATGTGTAGGCCGGGTGCAGTGGCTCACGCCTGTAATCCCAGCACTTTGGGAGGCCGAGGCAGCGGGTGGATTGCCTGAGCTCAGGAGTTTGAGACAAGCCTGGGCAACACAGTGAAACAATGTCTCTACTAAAAATACAAAAAATTAGCAGGGCGTGGTGCTGTGTGCCTGTAATCCCAGCTACTTGGGAGGCTGAGACAGGAGAATCACTTCAACCTGAGAGGTGGAGGTTGCAGTGAGCCGAGATCACGCCACTGCACTCCAGCCTGGGTGACAGGGTGAAACTCTTGTCTTAGAAAAAAAAAAAAAGTACAACTATTAGGTGTAAATCCAATGACTTTTGACAGGTATAAACAACACCCCAATCAGAAGTTACATTTTCGGCTGGGCGCGGTGGCTCATGCCTGTAATCCCAGCACTTTGGGAGGCTGAGGTGGGCAGATCACTTGAGGTCAGGAGTTCAAGACTAGCCTGGCCAACTTGGTGAAACCCGTCTCTACTAAAAGTACAAAAATTAACCCGACATGGTGGCAGGCACCTGTAGTCCCAGCTACTCGGGAGGCTGAGGCAGGAGAATCACTTTAACCCAGGAGGCGGAGGTTGCAGTGAGCTGCGCTAAGATCAGGCGACTTCATTCCAGCCGGGGTGACAGAGTCCAAGGGTCTGGCCCTGACCCTAGAACATGGGGCTTACTCATAAGGTGGGGCTTTTCTAGGGTCTCAATCTAATGTTTTATGTTTTTAGCAAGGGTTCTCCACTCTGGATGGGCCATAATCCCAGTGCCTCCAAACTCTGCATGATCTCTAATATCTCTGTCCAGCTCTCAGCCTCCCAGCAGCAGGCTTCACAGAATCAGGCCCTGTACATGTGCTTCCCAGTTCTTGGCCCAGGATCTGAGAGCAGTCTCCACGAAGATTTCTTAGGGCCCAGCTCTGCAAAGCTCCCCGCCTTTCTGGTGCCATGCCTCCACCAATTCCAGCTGCTTCCAAAATACTTTTCAAATAATAGGTGATAATATTGGGCAGCTCCATCTTGTTTCTGATTTTAATAGGAATTCCTTTAGTATTTCAATTTGTTGGTTTCTGATGAATACTTTATCTTGTTTGGAAATTTCCTTCTATTCTTTTACTTAGAGATTTTACCACAAATACTTACCAAATAATATTAATTGCTCTTTTGTCATATATTGGTATAATCCTGTATTTTCTTCTTAATTTATTAATGGAATACATTATGTTGATAAACTTCCAAATGAACAGTGATTCTTCAATTCCTATAATAAATCCTTATTTTATATACCATTAGATATGGTTTAAAATTTTTCAGGTCCTTAACATTTACATTACTAAAACAGAATGATAATATAATATAAGGGCCTTTTTTTTAAGAAAAGAAGGAAAAATATTTAAACTAAGCCTACAAAGACACGTTGATTAATCATAGTGAAAATAAGTTAATTCTGCCTTTGTCTACGTGTATCTCTGAGACCATTGCAATATTAACCCATTTATGCCAGAGGTTGCAAATTTTTTTGTGAAAAATCAGACCTTGGGATGACCTTGTGCAGCAGGATGTAAAGAACTCCCACAAGCTTAGCGTTCCAATAATGTAGTACTAGGTTAAAGACTAAGTTGATACTGTGAAGAGTGCAAAGAACTTGGAATCCTAGCTATGCCACTTATGAACCAGTGATCTTGTTTAAGTCACTTACTTTCTCTGAGATTCAGTTACCATCTCTCTGTAAAATGGGCGTGAGCATCACTCATAACCTGCAAGGTAAATGCGAGCGTCAAACGTGGTGATGAGTGTTTTGTAAATGGTAGGTTACTGGCCAATGTTAGTGGCTATTCTTTATTACAAGTGGTCCCCAAGGACTACACAGCTGACATGGGACGTTCCCTGTTTAGAAATGGGCTGTGGGAAGATTCTCTTTTGATCCTTGTCACTCCTACCACTGGATTCACTTGTCCTGGCTGCTGGGGAGTGATCCCTGAGGGTCCCATTTTTGTTTGGAGAGCCATGAAAGGGAAGAAGTAATCCACTCTCATTTCCAAGAAGAGAGGGAAAGAAAGGAAAAGGGAAGCAAAAAATTATCTGCTCCTGAGTGGGAAAGGAGGACAGAAATGTAAAGGAAAGTCACAGCTAGAGACAGAGACTGCAGCAAAGGCAGAGTTTATACCTTCCTAGGTATATTCTTGCTAGGAAGATGTTATTGTTTTTCCTAAAGAAACAATGGGAAATTTTATTAATACTCCAATTCAACTGCCTTAAAACTTGCAGAAATTTTCACAGGCAGGCCTGGAAATGAATGCATTTTGGATTAGAAAAAATTTACAGAAGATTTTGTAACAAAACTCACCTCTCTGTTTCTACCTAGATCCTTTAAATACATCTCACCAGCTAAGGTTTGAAATGCCTAGACCTATGATGGTAACACTTACTAAGGGTTCTATGCGGGAAGGGAGCTGAAGAATGGCCATCAAGCCCCAGGAGACACAGCTGAGGAAAGCAGCTATCTCCTTTCAGAAAGCCGTGCAAATGCTTCAGAATGGTCTTTGACGAGCAGTCACCAAAGCATCCAGTTGAGTGTTAGAGACTCAGGGCTGCTCAGATATTAGGCAATAAGAATAATGGAGAGTTCCAGGCAATTTCAGAGTTAAAAGTGTCTTAAAGAAAATCCAAGGAAGCTTATTCTTGGCTAGGTGGCCCAAGATTTATAGGTACCCAGACATAGTAATTCAACAAATGTACACATATTCCCCTCAGCCTGAGGCTCTGAGCAATACAACTACTAAGGATAATGTTAGGAATGAAGCACATTCACTTGGACTAATTTAACTTATGTTTCAGATAGTGGGTCAGCAAAGTTCCCAGAAAAGTTCAACTTTTCTTCTCATTTGTCTTTCATCTGAATTTAAATCCTTAGTTTCCCTAGGCGTTTCAGTATTCTGGGAGATCTGATTTCCCTAAAATAGAGGCAAAGAAAGACCCTCTGCATTTATAACAAGAGCAGAGCATGTTTAATGGTTCAGTTCGAAAACACTCAAGACAGCTATAGGAGAAGTTGGGGTGATAGGCAGCTATGTGTTGGCAGCATGATACACTTAGGACATGTTCTACTTTTTATTTGTAATGCTATATGTTTCATTGGTAGCCTGGTTTGTTGTTTTTCAGGAGAATCACTGCAAAGATAAAAATATGCTTTAATGTTGCTATTCTTTTCGCGTTTACAATCCAGGGAATAGGCCTGTCTGCTTTTCCATTTGTCTCCCTTGGGAGACACAAAATTGATTTATGAAGTTGGATTAGCTTGGGTTGATGCAAAGAGGTCAGATACTATTCAAAAATAGTGATGGAAAAAGGATTTAAAAAAGAAAACAAGATGGCAGGAGAAAATAAGGGAGAAATGAAAATGCTGATTAATGTTAATGATGCTGTTTTAACTGAGACTTTCAAAGGCTGCAAAACACTGAGAAATCAAATTAATGACCTGGAAAATAAACTCAGATTAAGAAATATCAGGTTGGAGGATAGTCTTGATGGGGTGGATGTAAGAGAAACAGTGACCTTCTTTTTTCCCCCAACATACAATGTTGCAAAACTGTTTTGGATGAATAATTTTTAATTCCTTCCACAAGCCATATCTTCATTTCCCCACAACTTGATGCAGGAACAGCAATTCTTATTTTGTGTGTGGGATGAGAAATTCTTGCAGGGAAAAGGCAAATATAATATCTTAATTTCCTCTGGTTCTGATGGTTTTTTCTTTCTGTGGAGAAGCTGACCAAGCCACCCACTTTGATTGTTTTCTAGAATATAGGGCTTCAAACAAAGTTATTAAGAGTCTAAAGATTGGCCGGGCACAGTGGCTCAGGCCTGTAATCCCAGCACTCTGGGAGGCCGAGGTGGGTGGATCACCTGAGGTCAGGTCATGGCGAAACCCTGTCTCTACTAAAAACACAAAAATTAGCTGGGTGTGGTGGCACACACCTGTAATCCCAGCTACTCAGGAGGCTGAGGCAGGAGAATCGCTTGAACCCGGGAGACAGAGGTTGCAGTGAGTTGAGATTGTGCCATTGCCCTCCAGTCTCAGCAACAGAGCAAGACTTCATCTCAAAAAAAGAAAAAAAAAAGAAAAGAAAAAGAATCTAAAGATTATGAGACAAATACTCATCTGGTTGGCTGCAATTATCATATTTAAAACATAAAGTCCCTTGGACTGTTAATAAGTATTTTTCTAGATTGTGCTGAACCAAAGTAATTTTTGAATAGTAAAGAAGAAAGTGTTTGAGAAAGGAAGTGAGACTAAAAAACATTTTCTTTCTTCCTGATCCTACCTGGAAATTTCCAGGATCTGTTCTGTAGTCACAGCCAGTGGTCTACCCTAATAATAGATAACAGCAATTGAGCATTTACCCTATGCTAGACACTGTTCTAAGTACAAATTCAGTTAGTCTTCAATATAATTGAAAGAGGTAGATATTATTATTGCCTCCATTTTAAAGAGGAGAAAAGTGTGCTGCAGCAGGGTTAAGTCATTGCCCGAGGTCACAGAGCTATTACAAGAGAGGCAGGATTCATATCCGAGCTATTCTGTCTCCAGAATCCACACTTTCAACCACAATACTGTGGTTCTGTGTTATATAAAGACACTGAGATTTAAAAAAGAATCTATTTCTGGCCATTTTTGAAAAAATATATTTATTGAACCCAAGAATAGTTATTTTAGCAATAGGAAGTCTCTTTTTTGTTACCCATTCATTTCATAAAATGAGTTTAAACACAAAACAGGCCAGAGTCTTTACACTGCCAAAAAAAACAGTACAATAAGGTGTGGAGAGAGAGGGAGAAGCCCATGTTTAGGAAGGACTTTGTATTACCTCCCTGGCTTGAATAGAACTGACTCTGATATATTCCTTTTTTAAAAATATAAAGAGTTCGAGACCAGCCTGACCAACATGGAGAAATCCCATCTCTATTAAAAATACAAAATTAGCTGGGAGTGGTGGCACATGCCTGTAATCCTAGCTACTCGGGAGGCTGAGGCAGGAGAATCGCTTGAACCTGGGAGGTGAAGGTTACAGTGAGCTGAGATCACACCATTGCACTCCAGCCTGAGCAACAAGAGTGAAATTCTGTCTCAAAATAATAATAATAATAATAATAATAATTGTATATATATACACAAAATGAAAATAACTGACTTTAAAAATCAATGTTAATGCATTTCTTTTGACATAATGGCTGGTTTAAATTACTCAGGAATAGTGATTAATGCAACAAATGTTTTAACTAAGAGCATGGAAGAAAGGATATCTTCTGAACCATGTAAGTCAGAAGGTGTGAGAAGCTCCTGAGTTACCAGGGACAGAGACATTCTTAGAAGAGAAGAATGGCTGGCGAATCCACCCATCAGAGCAACAGGAAGTGCGGTATCTCTTGACACGATGGGCATGTCAGCACCACAGGGTTAGAAACAGAATGTGTCTCTGCCACCCAAAGAATAATTAAAGCAGCCTCTCAAAATGGTGAAAGTGGCTATAAACCAGCCAGTGTTCCTTGAAGAGTGGAGGGTGCAGTGTTCAGCAAAATAGGGCAAAGTAGAAGGGATTAGCCCCCAAAATATAGCAGAGTATTGTACAGAATCAGGAACTCAGAAAAGAGACAAGAGGACAGCCGCTTCTTGTCCCAGCTACTTTTACACCTAACACTTTTTTCTTCCTGCTTCTTAAGGTACAATGTTGGCCACAAAAGTGGAAGAAATAGTGGCTCACACCTGTAATCCCAACACTTTGGGAGGCCAAGGTGGGTGGATCACCTGAGGTCAGGAGTTCAAGACCAGCCTGATGAACATGGTAAAACCCCATCTCCACTAAAAATACACAATTAGCTGGGCGTGGTGGCAGGAGCCTGTAATCCCACCTACTTGGGAGGCTAAGGCAGGAGAATCGCTTGAATCTGTGAGGCAGAGGTTGCAGTGAGCAGAGAGTGTGCCATTGCACTCCTGCCTGGGCGACAAGAGTGAAACTCTGTCTCAAAAAAAAAAAAAAAAGACGGAAAAAAGCGTCCATGTGATTTGAGAGCTCTGGTGAGGGGAAAGTCACCTCAAGTAACAGGCATAAGAATTCAGAAAAATAAAAATAAAAAACCATGGCATTCCATAAGAACAGTAATAGCTGTACATCTCAGACGTCATCGCTTAGAGTCAAAAGAAGACGTTAGTTTAGACTTATACTTCCCACACTGATATTAAGCAAAATTAATTTTTTATAGTTTTTTAATAATTCTCTGGCTGTGTGAAAGAAAATTCCTCAAAATTTTGCGTGAGGAGAGGTGGTTAAAATAACTTCAGGAGTTACCTCTTTTGCAAGGAGACAGTGCCCTTGCAATTTTATTAATTATTTATTATAATATGAGTTAAAACCACGTTTGATGAAAAATGCAGCCATAACAGTGATTATTCCGGTAGATAAAGAAACCAGATTTTGTGCTTGGAGACACAGGCAAAGTAGGTATAAAAATCTCCTGGCAGATATTTCTGTTTGTGAAATGCGGACAACACTTCTACAGATTTGCAGTAGTGGCGGTTAATGAGATGGAGGCGTTTACCATTCATTCTGCACCTACACGATGCCAGGCTTGACAGCCTGTGAGTAGATTTCAGACCCTTAGGTGCTGCCGTGTGCAAGGCGTTACTCTCAGTTGTGATTTTTAAAATTATGGATTTATGTTGAGCAGTTTTTATTGCAGACTGCACATGAAGCCTCCTAGAGGCATTTTACTTCATGCTTTATGTTGTGGTAGAAATTACCATCAACATTATGCAAATCCAAAGAACGATGGAGGTTTGGTTAGGATTCATGTGAGACATGAGATTTCACATTTCTAATTTGGTCAATGAAATACGAATTTACAACTGGGTTGAAGAATTTTAATTCTACTAAAGATTGATAGGTATATTCTGTATATATTTTCCAAAGCCACACACCTTATCACTTTATCATGAAATTAATCAGGGGTCATCAGAGAAACAGACCAATGGGGCATACACAGAGAGAGAAAGAGAGAGAGAGAAGAGAGAAGATTTATTATGAGGAGTTGGCTCACATGATTATGGAAGGTAAAAAGTCCCATGGCTTGTGGTTTGCAAACTGGAGACCAAGGGAAGCAGTGGTGTAATTCCGGTCCAAGTCTGAAGACCTGGGAACCAGTGGAACCTAATGTGTGAACCCTAGTCCAAGGGCAAGAGAAGGCCGATCTCCCAGCTCAGGCAGACAGCAAGTAAGAAGGGAATGAATCCAACCTTCCTGCACTTGTTGTTCTTTTTTTTTCTTTTCTTTTCTTTTTGAGACAGTCTTCCTGTGCTGCCCAGGCTGGAGTACAGCGGCGAGATCTCGGCTCACTAAAATCTCCGCCTCCTGGGTTCAAGCAATTCTCCTGCCTCAGCCTCCTGAGTGGCTGGGATTACAGGCGTGTGCCACCACGCCTGACTAATTTTTGTATTTTTAGTAGCGAAGGGGTTTCACCATGTTGGCCAGGCTGGTCTCAAACTCCTGACCTCAAGTGATCCGCCCACCTTGACCTCCTAAAGTGCTGGGATTACAGGCATGAGCCACCACACCCAGCTGACCTCCACTTGTTCTCTTCAAGCCTTCAATGGGTTGGATGATGCCAGCCCACACAGGGGAGGGCCATCTACTTTCCTGAGTCTGCTGATTCAAATGCTGACCACCTCAGTAAATATCCTCACAGAGACACCCAGAAATAATATTTAATGTGGGCACTCCATGGTCAAGTCAACACATAAAATTAACCATCACAACACCCCTTCATTAAAAGTTAGAAGAACAGAAATCTTTATAAATATCTCATAAAGAGCCAAGTACCTTGACCGATTCCACAGGTAGTGAGAGGCGGAAGCCAAGTTACAGACCCAAAGAACTCTGATCTCAAAGCCACTGCTGTTTGCACAATATCATAATTTAAAGGCTAGCTAATTTAATGTTTTGCCTTTTTTAGTTGATATTGTCCCAAAGCACACTACATGCTGAACTTTCTTCAGGGGATGTATACTATTTTATCAAATACCTCAGCCAACAGTGTTTTTATACATTAAAAAATACATATCTTGGCCGGGCGCAGTGGCTCACGCCTGTAATCCCAACAGTTTGGGAGGCCGATGCGGGCGGATCATGAGGTCAAGAGATCGAGACCATCCTGGCCAACGTGGTGAAACCCCATTTCTACTAAAAATACAAAAATTAGCTGGGTGTGGTGGTGTGCGCCTGTAGTCCCAGCTATTAGGGAGGCTGAGATGGGAGAATTGCTTGAACCTGGGAGGCGGAGGTTGCAGTGAGCTGAGATCGCGCCATTGCACTCCAGCCTGATGACGGAGAGAGACTTGGTCTCAAAAGAAAACAAACAAACAACAACAAAAAAACCCCCATATCTTGTGGAATGTCAGTGTTGAGGGTGAAGATCGGGGATGCTGGGATGTTTGTCCTGTGGCTTCTGGACTCTGTTGGAAGCACAGATTGCTGCTCTGCCTCCGGCTTTCCTCGAGCCTGGTTGGGGTTTTGCATAGTTAATGGGAGGGGGGGATGACCACTCCTTTCTTTAGTTCTAGAGAGTCAGAGAACAGTTTAGTTACATTTTAATTGGAAGGGAGATAGAATTCCTGGGAGGAATACTTAAGTAACAAGATAAGAGAAAGAGATGGAAATTTATTTCCCGGAGATCACTGAGGAAAGAAAGAATAATATCGAATCCAGCCAGCATGTTTCAAATGTGTCTTTGCACTAAGATGGGTATACGTGGGTGTATACTGGCTGTTTCTAAGCTTTAGATCTGTAGGGAATGAAAAAAAGTGAAATGACCTCTCTTCCCCCACAAAAGAGTAATTCAACATAATATGCTTCAAAGCAGGGTTGAATAATACTAGCACCCAGGTTATTCTGAGACACGGATTTTATAATTACAGGATTGGAAATCTTCAGTTTTTCCCTAAATGTCCACTCCACCTCCTCTGAGACCTTCCTTTACTGGTGCTCTGTTCTTTCCCAGGAAGCAGATTGGCTGTTTTATTTTTCAAATGCTGTGTTTTCTGTACTCCCTAATTTCTTTCTAGGAATCCATTCCACACCCCAGCAAAGATAAAAATGTTCCTTGTCATGCACACGCCTCACATATAGATTTACGCCACAGTTACTGAAACATCAGATTCACTGAACAGTTTTTAAATTAATTTCAAATTCAGTCTCAACCTCTCTGGCAAAGCGAGACCTGCAACGTGGATCATGTGTCTTGAATAGCCCCCACCTCCCTGCCCAGCAATAAGATCTATTTTCACTGCAGAAGCACATGCATTGCCCCATGCTGACAGTCACTTGTTTTAGCATGGGCTAATCACCAATATGTTCTGTTAAGTGAGATTCATAGATGCTGATTGCATTTATTGCATAAATTACTTCATTATTAAAATCAGGTCATTTGAGCCCCCAAACCATTAACATGAAGACTATTAACATAATTTCATAAGCTAATAAATCAAGCACAGGAAAAGAATTAAAGGGTTCTTAGTGATAAGTGTTTCTTCAGAGATTAAGGAACACAATTTTCTTATGCATATATTAACATTTTATGAGTGGATTCATGCAAGAGCAGTTTTTTCTCTCTGCATACATGACTCACTTCATCTTCTCCATACTTGGCCTCTGAAGCTGGTTTTCAAAATTAAGAGTTTTTTTTTCCCTTGCAAATAACTGTAATGCAATTTTTGATTGAACTCATTAGCTTTCTGTGATATGCACTACCTATGAAATTCCTATCATTTCGCATTTCTTAGGCTGCAAAAGCTTTAGGGTGAGGAGAGGAGGGAAGGTAGAGTTGGAAGAAAGTATACCTTAGATTTGTTTTAGATAGTGCAATTTTCATTCTAGGTGAATTTCAAATGTATTCCTACTCTTAAGAGGTTCTGGTGAAGTTCTAATTATCTCTCTAATTACAACACATACTGAGGTTAAGTGTTCTTATCAAATGGTGCATTAACAATGGGTTTTATTCCCAGGCTAGATGTAATAGGCTGTGATACTGGCCTGAACACACAGAAATTGGTTCCCTCGTTCATTTCACTTACCAGATTGTGAAAGATTCTGGAGGTCGGAGCCATCATTATCCAGTGCAATGATGTTGCCTAGAAACGACGATAAGTTCCAATGTAAATTAGACTATAACAACTTTATCCTTTGTGCAATTTGTGTAATGTTTTAGCAAATAGCAAATGATGAATCATAATTGAAGTACACAGAATACCGTTAGCAGGCATCGTGTTTGATTTTATAGGTGAATTTGGGCGACAGGTGGAGCCGATGGTTCTTTCTAGGAACAAGTGTAGTGACGAAATCAAACTTCGACATTTTCTAGTGACTACGAATAGTCCCCTGAATAAAGTTCAAACTTCCCTGGACTCTCTCATGTGTGCCTATTTAAAACCCTTCAACAGCTTCTTATTGCTCTTAGAATTCAAAACAAAACAAAACGAAGTTTCTCAACACAGCCTCCTACCCCTGCAATGGTATAGCCTGCACTTCGTGGTCCAGCTTCATCTCACAGCTTTGTTCACTATGCTGTTTGCTTTCAGTTCTTTGTTAGTGCCAGTTTCCTTCCCATCACAGGGCTTTCACATGGGCTTCTTCTGGGATTCTTTTATATGTATATATATATGTATATATATATATATGTATATATATATGTATATATATATGTATATATATATGTGTGTATATATATATATATATATATATATATATACTTTAAGTTCTGGGATACATGTGCAGAACATGCAGGTTTGTTACATAGGTATATACGTGCCATGGTGGTTTGCTGCATGCATCAACCCGTCATCTACATTAGGTGTTTCTCCTAATGTTATCCCTCCCCTATCCCCCTACAACCCGGCAGGCCCCAGTGTGTGATGTTCCCCTCCTTGTGTCCATGTGTTCTATTGTTCAACTCCCACTTATGAGCGAGAACATGCGGTGTTTGGTTTTCTGTTCCTGTGTTAGTTTGCTGAGAATGATGGTTTCCAGCTTCAACCATGTCCCTACAAAGGACATGAACTCATTCTTTTTTATGGCTGCATAGTATTCCATGGTGTATATGTGCCATATTTTCTTTATCCAGTCTATCATTCCTTCTCAGATTCTAATGCTCTTCTCCGCGCTTTGAACCCATTAGCTTCCATTTAGTCTCCAGATCGCAGCTCAAGAGCCACTTCCTCAAGGAAGCTTTCCTTGATCTCTTTGATTAGGTCAAATCTTTCTTGGCTGTGATAATACCACTTATACATCTGCCACAGTTGCAACTGCAAATTTTTTAGTGTGGTTATTTTAAAAATTACTAGCAAGTTTACAAGGTGAAAAAATCAAAATGAAATAGAAAAATATGCTAACCCATCTAGCTCTGATTTCTTTTACTCCATTACTTCTCCATTTGGAGGTAAAGATTATTAGTTGCTTATTTACCTTTCCGGTATTTCTTATTTTGCAAGGACAAATGCAAATATTTATATTCTTGTTTTCCCCTTTTAAACACAAAAGATAACATACATAATGCATATTCCACATCAGGCTTTTTTCCCTTTACAATATACTCTGGAGCCTGTTCTATGTCAAAACATAGAGAACCTCCTCCTTCCTTTTTACAGTGGCATTGTATTCTACCGTGTAACTGTTCTATTGCATGGAACCCATTCCTTAAGTTGGCTGTTTGGTTGTTTTCAATCTTTTGCTATTAGAAATACTGCTGTGATAATGGCCACACGTAAGCATTATTTCATGCATGTGCAGATTATATGTAGAGTAAATAATGTGCAGGATTGGTTTGCTGGGTGAAAGGATAAATACACCAGTAATTTTGGTAGGTATTGCTGTTATGTGTCAATTTTCTTCCCAGAAACCTCTGTGGCCAGTAGCATCTTTGCCTGAGTTCTTGTCCTGCATCCAGGAAGAATGAGGTATGCAGACAAGTGAAGGGTGAACAAGATGAAGAGGAGCTTCATCTAGTGTTAGAGCAGCTCGGAAGAGACCGACAGTGGGTAGCTCAGGTAGCTCCTCTTTGTAGGCAGGTCGTCTTGTGGAGTGTTCAGTTCTCAGCAGAGAGAAGGCCCTGGAGAGGGTGGTTTCTCTCCAAAGGCAGGTCGTTCAGACATCTCTGCAGGTCTCTGACGCTTTCAGCAGAGAGGGTAGCTCCTCTCTGCAGCTAGTCATCCTTTCCCCTCTCCACCCTCTGCCCTCCGGCTGCTTCGGCTGAGCCCAGCAGTTTTTATGGACCTCGAGTGGAGGAAGTGTGTGCTGGCTGATTGGTCCATGGGCAGGCCTGGAGGAGGCACCAAAAGTCCCCACCCTTTTGGCGGGACTGGCAGCCCAGCCCCCAGCCTTACCAGGGACCTGCCCCCTTTCGCCCAGGAATCAATCGGCCTCACGCTGCCATTCATGGCTCTGGAGCTTGGCCTCAACCCTCTTCCAGATTGGAGCAGGTGCTGGGAGGGGAGAGAAGCCAAGCAGCCGGAGGAGACACCCACAAGCCTGCAAGGAATGGGGGGCCCTTCCCGGGCCCCTGAGTGTGCAGGCTGCAGAGATACCCCGGTCCTGTACCTGGGAGAGCGGCAGCAGCTACACCGGAGGAGCTCCCGCCCTAACTGGGAAGGGGCGGAGCTCCCGCTTGTCCCTGGCTCCTGCCTGCTCCGTGGAGTAAGAGGCCCAGGTCTGCAGCCATGGGTCGGGCAGCTGCAGCTGCACCCAGGAGGGCAGATCCTGCCTGCTCCCTGACCCCCCGAAGAGCACAGGGAGGCTCAGATCCACAGCCTTAGAGCAGGAGGCCTGGGTCTGCAGCCGGGTTGGGTGGGCTGCAGTGGCACCCGGGGTGCTCCTGCCCCAACTCGGAAGGGGGGCGGCTCCCACCGGCTCCATGGAGTGTGCAGCCCCAGCCGTGCCTTTCTGCTGCAGCTGGCTGATGATAGCGGCTGCTGCCATCCTTGCATATTACCCGTCCTGTGGCCTATATCATTTTACATTTTCATCAACAAAATAACGTCCATTTCTCCACAGCCTCACCAGTAACGTCTCACTTTTAGTTGGGAGTTAAGAGATGGTAATGTTGTTTCAATGTGCATCTTTCTGATTTTGAGTAACGTTGAATATCTTTTCATGTGATTAAGGACCATTTTTTTTCCTGAGTGAACTCTGTTCATGTTCCTTGCCCATTTTCCATGGGATGCCTAATCTTCCTGTTATCTATATGCATTTTATTAGGGAGATTAGCCATATTTATCTGTGATATATGTTGCAAGTATTTCCCTAAATTTGTTATTTGTCTTCTGACTTTCCACACGGTGTTCTTAGATACTTCATATCTTTTTCCCTGTTAAGACACTAGTATCAGAGAAGGCAGGTCCCGCATCTCTTTTGCTGCCATTATGTCCCCAAAGCCATTATGTTTCTCCATCTACAAAAAAAGAAAAAGTGACACTTGTTACAGTTGGTGTCTAAAGCCCTCTTCAACTCTGAAAATCTATGATGCTGCTTCCCATTCTTATGTTTGGTTTACTCAGGTTTTCTGCCTTCCCCTCCCTCTGTCACTGAGCTTGGGCAGGGGGGTGGTGCTTACACATGGGGCTATGTGGTGGCTAGCCCCCACATAGTGTTACATGAGAAGTGCCTGGAAGGGCTCTCTCCCCTGAGTACCCCACCTCATTGTCATTCGGCGTGTCACCATTAGGGATGCATTCTCTTTTCTCCACCCGCACTGCCTTTATTTAGGTCTTCTCTGCCTCTTGTCTGGATTTGGGCCAGTCTCCAAGTTTGTCTTCGTGGGTCCTATGTATTCAACCCCCAGATGACATTTCTTATAGACTAGCCCTGCTCAGGATATTTTTCCCATCTCTTCCTTGTATTGCCTATTGCTTTTATTACTAAAGTGCTAGGGCCCTCCATGATAAGTCTCAAACTATACCTTCAAGGGGGTGTCCCATTACCCTCCTGGATAGCCTCTGCCCCATCACACAGACTACTCACCATCATCCACCTCTATGCTCAGCTGGTTCTTCTGCCATGCCCATCTTCTATCCAGGTGTATTAGATCATTTTCATGCTGCTGATAAAGACGTACCTGAGACGGGGAAGAAGAGGTTTAATGGACTTGTAGTTCCATGTGACTGGGGAGGCCTCACAATCATGGCAGAAGGCAAGGAGGAGCAGGTCACATCTTACATGGACGGTGGCAGGCAAAGAGAGAGCTTGTGCAGGAAAACTCCCCCTTACATAACCATCAGATCTCATTAAACTTATTTACTATCACGAGAACAGCGCAGGAAAGACCTGCTTCCATAATTCAATCACCTCCCACTGGGGTTCCTCCCACAACACATAGGAAATGTGGGAGTTACAATTCAATATGAGATTTGGGTGGGGGCACAGCCAAACTATATCACCAGGCCCAATTCTACCTGAAAAATATTGCCCATTTCTCACCATCTTCCTCCCAAACTGGAGTAAGACTCTGCTTTCCAAGGGCCCTTAATAGTTTGAATAAAAGATCATATTGTGTATTTTTTTCTTGGAAGATGCATGGCTCCCTATCTACCAGAGTAGAGTCTCTTTGAGGGAAAAAAATGTATTCTTTATAATCCTTATAAAGTTCGGCAAGAAATCATCCCTAAGGCATTTATTGACTAGAATCAAAGTGACGCTCACTCCTGGGAAATTGAATTTTAATTTAATTTGCACAGTACTCCTGGGATGAGTAGCAAGTTAAGTCTTAAGTAGATAGGAGTTAATTAGTTTAGTGATTCATTTTTTTCTTACATGAGTGTACACTCCTGTGTAGGTGTGAAAACATTAGTGTACACCTCTGTGTAGGGGCGTGTGTGTAAACAAATGTGCATGCACCATCACATTCTGGTAGAAGGGGAATAATGTCAAAAAAAAAAAAAAAGGAAAATGTGTAGGAGTTACCACAAAGGCACTGAAGGAGCATTTTTACTTTATGGTTTCACCAAAGACTAATTCTTCTCATTCTTGAAATAGCCTACCCCATTATTCTATCAAATTATATGTTTTCTGTCTGTTTACTTTTGGATAAAATTTATCCATGAAAACTTTTTTAGTTAACCCATAACCCCCAACTACCTTATATCACCCTGATAGGTTAACACAGCTCTGCACAGATGTGTTAAGACATGAATGAAGCAGTTCAATGTGATTTATCTCCTATTCAGATTGTCCTTCCTGGGATAGTACTTCCTAATTTAATGTTGAAGTCTTTCTATAAAAATTGTTCATAAATATTTGAAAGTGAAATAATTCTCCAGATATTTGATCTGGGACAGTTCCCAGTGATCTTATACAACACTCTCATTTAGCTCTGCCCATGACTACCTGGAATAAAGGTTACGTTTTTCAAGCTTCCCTTGCAGCTAGGAATGTCCATGTGACTAAGTTCTGGTCAATGAAATGTAAACAGAAGTGTCACAAAAAATTCCAAAAATGGTCTTTAAAGCACGAGGGCAATGTGTTTCGGACCCTTTTTTTTTTTTTTTTCTGTTGAGAGGGAATTGAGAGGGATGTTGACATAATAGATGAAGCTCCAGCAGCCATCTTAGCCCATGAGGTAAAAATCTGGCACTAAAAATGGCAATACCAGCAAGATAGAATGGGCCTGAGTTGATGATGACTTTCTGAACATGCCTACTGGACTACCTACCTCCAGTTTTCTTTTGCAGGAAAGAGAAATAAGACTTCTCTCTTATTTAGGCCTTTGTTTATGGTTTCTTTATTCACAGCTTAACTAAATCCTGATTGAATATAGCCATAGAGAGGGCAGGGCTTGAAGAACGGCAGAGAGCCCTCAAATGAGACCCTAAATGATGCTCTGTCTGGAATTTTAAAAAATCCTTAAAAAGGAGAGGAAGAAGATCAAAATGATGTGCTACAGGACATGTTCCCTGCTCCTTGGTGAGAGCAGGAATGTCAATTGCATTATGTGCTGGAAACGTCACAGTCAGCATTGATGGGCCTCTCAGGCCAGTGTCCATAAGACACTGGATGGACAGGAAGTACCAGAGGACAACAGCATGAGCAAGGAAGCCACGGAGTGTTAAAGAGGCTGGAATGTAATGAATGCTGGCTGTCGCTAGCTGGGCTTAAAACATGCGAGACATGGGATTTGGTGGCATGGTGTCTTCATTTCTCAACCATGGAATTAATTTTCATTTATGGTAATGAGCATATTAAAATAACTTGGTAGTAATTCCATCCCTTCTTATTTAAGCTATTCCCAGTCTGGCATCATTCCACAAAGCAAACTACTCGAGGAAGTTCTTGCCAGGAATGCAGTGACAAGGGCATTACACAACGGTAGAGAAACCAAGGTCCAGAAAGGAAAGTGATTTGCCTTAAACCGCCCAGCTAGTTAGTTACTGTCAGGGCTGGGTTTGAACTCTGGTTTCTTGAGGCTTCTGGGCCAGCCTGTCTTTCCCCAGAATCCCCTTTTATCTGCCCGTACAATCCACTGTCAATCAGGAAAATTGGTTGTGCTCTGGAAAACTGGGCTGAACTGAAATGAAATATTCATCTTTACCATAAGATCAAGAGTAATCAAACTCAGAGCTTTCATCTCAAGAGAAAAATCCGAGAAAAATTTAGCTTTCAAAATGTTTGCAAAAACAATTATTTCAAGTTGTGTCTTTCTGACTGTAAAAAACAAGGTTTTGCATGAGATAATTTGTTGATAAAGCATTTGTGTGCAGAGAAGTGCGGTGCCCACGCAAGAAAACACTCTAGTGTCTTTTTCATGGGGTTCGAAATCTCCAAGTACCAAGAGTGGATGGGTGGACCAATTACAATGCCAGTTATAAAATGGATAATAAAATGAAAAAATAAGTTTGATTAACATTTTCTTTGGTACTAGATGAGTTTCCCAGAGTTTCCCAAAGCACAGAGCTCTGCAAACAATAGTATTGTTATTATTTATTATTTATTTATTTATTTTTGAGATAGATTCTCACTCTGTCACCCAGGCTGGAGTGCAATGGCATGATCTCGACTCACTGCAACTTCCACCTCCCAGATTCAAGCAATTCTCCTGCCTCAGCCTCCCAAGTAGTTGGGATTACAGGCACACACCACACTACTCCTAGCTAATTTTTTGTGTGTTTAGTAGAGACAGGGTTTCGCCATGTTGACCAGGCTGGTCTCGAACTCCTGAGCTCAGATGATCCACCTGCCTCAGCCTCCCAAAGTGCTGGGATTACAGGCATGAGCCACCACGCCGAGACAGTATTGCTTTTTCTTTTTTTTTTTTTTTTTTGAGACAGAGTCTCCCCCTGTAGCCCAGGCTGGAGTACAGTGGCGCCATCTTGGCTCACTGTAAGCTCCGTCTCCTGCGTTCAAGCGATTCTCCTGCCTCAGCCTCCCAGTTAGGTGGGACTACAGGCACCCACCACCATACCCGACTAATTTTTGTATTTTTAGTAGAGACGGGAGTTTCACCATATTGGCTAGGCTGGTCTCGAACTCCTGACTTTGTGATCTGCCTGCCTCAGCCTCCCAAAGTTCTGGGATTATGGGCGTGAGCCACCGTGCCCAGCCCAGTATTGCTATTTTTAAAAAGCCCTCAATACGCTATTTCTTTCTATTAAATCTTTCAGTATGTTCCTTACTCGTCACAAATTTCTAACATCTGTATTTGTATAAAAGTGCTGAATGTAAGCTGGAGATAATGATAAATCCTTACATAATGGGAGATGTGCCTTTTCACAGGCTCTCTTCCCCCAGTGTTTTGTGCAAATCACCTATCTTGGAATCTCAAGTTTTTTAACATTGAAAGAAACCTCTTACTTCAATATATAAATAATCCAATCCCCTCATTTACAAATGAGAAAAAATGAGGTCCCAAGAGAAGAAAGATTGTGCCTAAGGTCACAAAGCTAAGAAGTATCTTTTCACTTCCCTTCATGTCTTAATAGTTATCTCTTCAGTTCCCTTCGTGTCTTTGCAGAACAGATCAAAAAGATTTTTCTTCCCCTCTGTTTTCTCACCCACCAAGCAGTCCAGAGGAGGTCCCAAGCTTGGAGAGATAAATATGGTACAATAAAGTACTACCATATACAATGTATCAAAGAACTTCTTTTTTTTTTTTTACTCTGAAGGAACAAAGTGTATCATAAACATTCATTCTGAGCAGTTTTGTTGTCCACTTTTTATGCATGGGCTGAACTGCCTGTTCTTTGCCCCGAGATGTGTATGTGAAAATGTCACATGTTAACAGTTTATTGGTAGCACTTCAGAGTAGAAGTGGGCCTTGCTAACACAACCAAGCTTCTGTGCACCCTGGGGTGGATGCAGCTGCTGTTCCCAGGTGTCAATGAAGCCTAAAGCAATTGGAGACATTGGTCTAAGGCTGGAAGAAGGTTTCTGAGAGGAGCCAACATCCTAATTTGAGGTCTGCTGAATATCTGTGCTGGCTGTTGCTCTGAGCAAACTGCTGCATGCCTGCAGGCCCCTGATAAACTCAGTATTAGTTCTAACATCTCTTACAGATACCACACAGGACAACCCCAAAAGGGCAGTAAATACTTACCAAAAAAAAAAAAAAGCCACGGTTCTAAGAAAAAGAGACTGAGATTATAGCTACCGTGCTACCTCTAACTGGGTAATATTTCCCCCATCCACCTGTATTTTCATTTTCTTTTCCTTTTTCTTTTCTTTTCTTTCTTTCTTTTTTTTTTTCTGTGACAGAGTCTCGCTTTGCCGCCCAGGCTAGAGTGCAGTGGCACGATCTCAGCTCACTGCAAGCTTTGCCTCCTGGGTTCACACCATTCTCCTGCCTCAGCCTCCCGAGTAGCTGGGACTACCGGTGCCCGCCACCACGCCCGGCTAATTTTTTTGTATTTTTAGTAGAGACGGGGTTTCACCGTGTTAGCCAGGATGGACTTGATCTGCTGACCTCGTGATCCGCCCACCTCGGCCTCCCAAAGTGCTGGGATTACAGGCGTGAGCCACCGCGCCCGGCTTTTTTTTTTTTTTTTTTTTTTTTTTTTTTTTGAGACAGAGTTTTGCCCTTGTTGCCCAGGCTGGTGTGCGATGGTGCGATCTCGGCTCAGGGCAACCTCTGCCTTCCAGGTTCAAGAGATTCTCCTGCCTCAGCCTCCCAAGTAGCTGGGATTACAGGCATGTGTCACCACACCTGGCTAATTTTGTATTTTTAGTAGAGACGGGGTTTCACCATGTTGGTCAGGCTGGTCTCGAATTCCTGACCTCAGGTTATTCACCCACCTCAACCTCCCAAAATGCTGGGATTACAGGCGTGAGTCACTGTGCCCGGTCCCACCTGTATTTTCAAAATAATATTTGGCCAAATTTTTATTCCTTGAATGGAGTTATCAGGAAAAAGTAAAACAATTAATGAAATAGCATGCTTTGTGGGGAGGGAGAAAGATAATCACATATTAATTTAACTAGGAGGTGATAAAATCCACATCTTCTATGCATAATTTATCTGACCTGCTACCGACAGCATAACTAGTATATAAAATATCAAAGCTTTATTTGATGCTTTCCTGAGAATTCACTATTTTACCTTCGTTGAAACTGATTAGAATATAGTACCTTTTACTGTCCTTTTAGAACATTTAGAATGAGAAGTGAGCTTGCTTTCCTAGTTTCAATTCAGAAAACTACAAGAAGTGTTTATGTAGCAGCAGCTCAGTATGCATGACCCTGTGCTTAGAGATATTGGGATTAAAGCTTGGACTTCCATGATTCTTGGAGTCCATTTTAGGCATCATGTAATTCATACAAATGCCCTGTGGAGCACCTACTCGGGACCAGGTAAAGCAGGCTATTTTTACATTAGTATTTTGAGATTGCCACCTGGTAACTGTCACCTTTACTTCCTTCAGAGAAAATTTAAAAAACAAACAACAACAACAACAACAAAAAAACGGAACTCTTGTCACTGGTGTTTAATGAAAACTAATAGAAACTGATTTTCATGCAGAACAAAGAACCTAATTGGTTCCACAGTTACACAGCACTCCTAAGAAACAAACCATAGGGACTTCTAGCTAAACATGGCAAATTAAAAATATCTGTATCTATATCTATATGTATATTTCCAATCCTTCTCAAAGTCCCCCTAAGATGACAGTCAGTGGTATAGTTTGGATATTTGTCCCCCCGAATCTCATGTTAAAATGCAATCCCCAATTCTGGAGGTGAGGCAGGCAGATCACTTGAAGTTAGGAGTTCGAGACCAGGTTGGCCAACATGGTGAAACCCCGTCTCTACTAAAAATACAAAAATTAACATGATCCAATTGGGTCATGGGGGTGGATCCCTCATGGCTGGGTGCTGACCTTACAATACTGAGTGAGTTCTTGTGAGATCTGGTGGTTTATAAGTGTGTGGCACCTCCCCCTACTCTCTTTGTTGCTCCTGCTCTTCCGGTGCGATATACAGCTCCCCTTTGCTTTCCATCAGGATTGTAAGTTTCCTGAGGCCTTCCCAGAAGCCGAGTAGATGCCAGCACCATACTTCCTATAAAACCTGCAGAACCGTGAGCCAATCAAACCTCCTTTCTTTATAAATTACCCAGTCTCAGGTATATCTTTATACCAACGCAAGAACAGCCTAACACAATTAGAGAATGTGAAAATACACTCAACTGGGACTCTAGGAAGAAAAGAGGAAATACCAGTATTTCAAAAGCTACCTTGCAGCAGGACGGGCAATAACTGACTTGCTAGACAGGAGAAGTAAAGCCAAACATCAGCTTGAACGGAGCCATAGAACCCTGGAGAGTGTCAGCAATAGAGGCACCAGCTGCCTCCGAACCAGTGTGGGCAAGATTGAAAATAGGAAGAGTAGGCTGGGCGTGGTGGCTTAAAATGCCTATAATCCCAGCACTTTGGGAGGCCAAGCCAGCCAGATCACTTGAAGTTAGGAGTTCGAGACCAGGCTGGCCAACATGGTGAAACCCCGTCTCTACTAAAAATACAAAAATTAACTGGGCGTGGTGGGGGGCACCCGTAATCCCAGTTACTTGGGAGGCTGAGGCAGGAGAATCACTTGAACCTCGGAGGTGGAGGTTGCAATGAGCCGAGATAGCACCACTGCACTTCAGCCTGGGTGACAGAGTGAGACTCCACCTCAAAAGAAGAAAAGAGGAGGGGAGAGGAAGGGAGGGGAGGGGAGGGGAGGTTAAGAGTCTATTGATCTTTATATTCTCTATGGTATCCTGCATTGCCACCTACTATCCCTTCTGCAGTTACCACGGGACTGGAGGTTTATTCTCAAAAGAGGTTGATTGAGAACGTTCTGGACTGGGGAATACTGGGCGCAGCTGAGGGCACTGGTGTCAACTGGAAACTAGAGAGACTGGGGGGGGGGGCGCACCTCCAAACCAAATAGTGGCATCACCAGCACCAACTTCCTCTTGTCCCTAGGATGCTGGCAGCCAGGCTTGCAGAGGAATTGGCAGGGGAAGAGGGAATTCTTCTTTGAGTAAACTGATCAGCTGAAGAGAAAGTTATCTGTAGATACCGTGGTAAACAGAATAATGTTCATGTTCTAATCTCTGAAACCAGTGAGTATGTTAGCTTAGATGCAAAGGGTAATTAAGGTGGCAGATGGATTAAAGTTGTTAACTAGCTGCTCTTGACATAGGGAGAGTGTTGTACGTTATCCGAGAGGCTCAGTGTAATCACAAAGGTTCTTTTTTTTTTTTTTTTTTTTTGAGACGGAGTCTTGCTCTTGTTGCCCAAGCTGGAGTGTAATGGTATGATCTCGGCTCACTGCAACCTCTGCCTCCTGGGTTCAAGCGTTTCTCCTGCCTCAGCCTCCCAAGTACCTGGGATTACAGGCGCCCACCACCATGCCTGGCTAATTTTTGTACTTTTAGTAGAGATGGGGTTTCATCATGTTGGCCAGGCAGGTCTCAAACTCCTGACCTCAGGTGATCCACCCGCCTCAGACTCCCAAAGTGCTGGAATTACAGGCGTGAGCCACCGTGCCCGGCCCACAAAGTTTCTTAAAAATGGAAGACAGAGGCCTGGTGCAGTGGCTCACACCTGTAATCCCAGCACTTTGGGAGGCCGAGGCAGGCAGATGACGAGGTCAGGAGTTCGAGACCAGCCTGGCCAACATAGTGAAACCCTGTCTCTACTAAAAATACAAAAAATTAGCCAGGCATGGTGGCGGGCGCCTGTAATCCCAGCTACTCAGGAGGCTGAAGCAGAAGAATCACTTGAACCTGGGAGGCGAAGCTTGCAGTGAGCCGAGATCACGCTGTTGCACTCTAGCCTGGGTGACAGTGCGAGACTCCGTCTCAAAAAAAAAAAAAAAGAGAGAAGCAGGAGAGACAGGCAGTGTCACGTGATGTGAGAAAGTCTTGGCCTTTTGTTGCTGGCTTTGAAGATGAAGGTAGATGGTCAAAAGTCAAGGAATAGGCTGGGCGTGGTGGCTTATCCTTGTAATCCCAGCACTTTGGGAGGCCAAAGTGTGCGGATCACTTGAGGTCAGGAGTTTGAGACCACCCTGGCCAACATGGTGAAACCCTTTCTCTACTAAAAATACAAAAATTAGCCAGGCCTGATGGCATGTGCCTGTAATGCCAGCTACTCGGGAGAGTGAGGCAGGAGAATTGCTTGAACCCGGGAGGTGGAGGTTGCGGTGAGCCAAGATTGCGCCACTGCACTCCAGCCTGGGCAACAAGAGTGAAACTCTGTCTCAAAAAAAAAAAAAAAAAAGTCAAGTCAAGGAGTATAGGTGGCTTCTTCAGGCTGGAAGAAGAAAGAAAATGGATTCTTCCCTGGAGGCTCCAGAAAGGAATGCAGCCCAGTCAACATCCTAATTTTAGCCCAGCAAGTCTATATCAGACTTCTGATCTCGGCGACAGTTGGATAATAAACTTGTGTTTTAAGCCACCAGGTTTGTGGTGATTTGTTACTGCTGCAAAGGAAAATTAATGCAGACACTGGGAGGGACCCGACAAAATACTCGATCACCCTGCAACGAATCTCAGCACTTGCAAATCCCACTTTTATACTCTGGACTACCATAGCTTTTTGGGACAGGCATTCAAAATGGACAGCCAAGGAGCAACAGATATTTGAGGGAAATCTCTAATACAAAAGGTAAAATCCAAAATCAATAACCATATCAGAGAGAAGAAACCATACAGGGAGCAGGGAAAAAAATGTAAAAAACAACAACAACAACCCACAAAAACCCCTCAGGGAGGCCATGTGCGGTGGCTCACGCCTGTAATGCCAGCACTTTGGAGGCTGAGGCAGGTGGATCACTTGAGGTCAGGAGTTCAAGACCAGCCTGGCCGACATGGTGAAACCCTGTCTCTACTAAAAATACAAAAATTAGCCGGGTGTGGCGGTGCACGCCTGTAATCCCAGCTACTTGGTAGGCTGAGGCAGGAGAATCGCTTCAACCTGGGAGGGGACGTTACAGTGAGCAGAGATGGCGTCACTGCACTCCAGCCTGGGCAACAGAGTGAGACCCCCGCCTCAAAAAAACAAAAAAACAAGAAGCATAAACAAACAAACACAAAACCCCAAACAAACTAAAAAAAAAAAAAAACCCTTTACAGAGATAAAAGGTATTGCATCCATTAAGCAAGAACAGATTGCTCTTAAAAAGAAATATTCAGAAGACTTAAAGAGCTCTTGGCCAGGCGTGGTGGCTCACACCTACAATCCCAGCACTTTGGGAAGCTGAGGCGGGCAGATTGCTCAAGTCCAGGAGTTCGAGACCAGCCTGGGCAATATAGCAAGACTCCTGCCTCTACAAAAAATACCAAAAATGTTAGCCGGGTGAGGTGGCGCCTGCCTGTAGTCCCAGCTACTCAGGAGGCTGAGGCAGGAGAATCGCCTGAGCCCAGGAAGATCGAGGCTGCAGTGAGTCATGATTGCACCACTGCACTCCAGCCTAGGTGATAGAGTGAGACCCTGTCTCAAAAAAAGAGAGCTTTTATAATTTAAAAATATAATAGAATAAATAAATATTAAATAGAGAGGTAGAAGAAAAAGTTTTAAAAATTACCCCAAAGCAAAACAAAACAAAATAAATAGTTTTAGAATATGAAAAAAAAAGATAATAAAATTAGGGTATTCATAAAGGATATTTAATAGAAATCCCATTTTGAGACCAGCCTGTCTAACATAGTGAAACCCTGTCTCTACCAAAAATACAAAGTCAGGCCCAGTGGCTCACACCTGTAATCCTAGTATTTTGGGAGGTTGAGGTGGGCAGATCCCTTGAGGTCAGGAGTTTCGAGACCAGCCTGGCCAACATGATGAAACCCCGTCTCTACTAATTATACAAAAATTAGCCAGGCGTGGTGGCAGGTGCCTGTAATCCCAACTACTCAGGAAGCTGAAGCAGAAGAATCGCTTGAGCCCAGGAGATGGAGGTTGCAGTGAGCTGAGATCGCACCACTGCACTCCAGCCTGGTTGACAGAGTGAGACTCTATCTAAAGAAAACAGAAAAAAGGAGTCCCGGAATAAAGTAGAAAAATTATCAGATTGAGTCAATGTCCCTACAATGTGAATGAATACAAAACCCCTATTGAGACACACCAGCCAGCGTCTTTTTTTGTTTTTTTGTTTTTTTGTGAGACGGAGTCTCGCTCTGTCTCCCGGGATGGAGTGCAGTGGCGCGATCTCGGCTCACTGCAAGCTCCGCCTCCCGCGTTCCCGCCATTCTCCTGCCTCAGCCTCCCGAGTAGCTGGGACTACAGGCGCCCGCCACCACGCCTGGTTAATTTTTTTGTATTTTTAGTAGAGACGGGGTTTCAGCGTCTTTTTTCAGAAGTCCAATAATAAAGAGATGAAGGATCAGCCCTCAGAGGTCTCAAAAAGAATATTGGAAGGCAGAAGAGCAATGCCTTAAGAACTTTGAAGAAAGTAATTTCCACCGTGGAACCCCCACGCAGGCTGTCAAACAAGTCTGCAAGTGAGATAAGCATTTTCAGACACTCAAGGTCTCAAAAAATTGCCTCCTATGCATCTTTCCCAGGAATCTATTAATACTAGAAGATTCGCTCCTCCAAGATGAGAAAATTCAGAAAGAAGTTGCTATGAGCCAAGAAACAGGGCATTCTCAGAGTGATTACTATGTAGCAGGCCCGAAGAACACCCTGTCTGGATTAGGGACAGAGGGCCCCAGAAGGCACTTCTGTATCCAAGGGGGTGATGGTGCAAAGAAACTGATAATTCATTTGTTGTCCTTGTTCTTAGGAAATGAATACTTACTGCAGAGTGTGGAGCTGAATTAGTGGTAAATACATAACAAAAACTAAGCAAACAACTCAAAACAAGACAACTATTTGCTCTGAGGATCGCAGCAGAAATCCCTATATAAGAAAAAAAAATCCTAGTTCACTTATGAGGCTTAGTTATAAATAAAGGCCTATCCTTTTAATAGGGTAAGTAGGAAATATTGATTTAACTCAAATCGGTGATATCTGATTTTGTAGCTATATAAAGAGAATGGCGGTTATGGGATATGCAGATGAGTGTATCTATTATTTGTGTGATGTGGTAGTTTGCAAAAATGGCCACAATTCTTCTCTTCTCCCTGTATTGTTTGCAGTGTGACTTTATAGAATCTCCTCCCAAGAGGCAGAGTCTGTTTCTCCTCCTGTCAAATGGGACTGGCCTTGGGAGTGAATGTAGTGGATGTACCAGGAAGCCAGTTTGGAGCTTGGCCTTCAAGCAGCTTTCCATACTTCCTCTCAGACTGTTGCAGACCCGCCATCCTCTATGTGAACAAGCTGGCCTGGCCTGCAAGAGGATAAAAGAGCACGAGGAGTGTGGGAGAGCCATCCCAGCTGAGGCCACTTAAGTCAGCCAGCCCCAGCCAACCCAGTAAGGGACCACAGCTGCACAAATGAGCTTAGCCAAGACTAGAAGGATGGGCCAGCTCAGCCAAGTTAAAATTGCTGATCCACAGAGTTTTGAGTAAATAAATGGTTGCTTTCAGCCAGTAAATTTTGGGGTGGTTTGTTACACAGCAAAAACTAATTGATGCTGTGTGCATATGTGTGTGTGTGTGTGTAGAAAAGGTGATAATGCAATAAAGCCAAGTTTTTGTGTTTTGCAATGGAAAATCAATACTTTTTTTTTTTTTTTTTGAGACGGAGTGTCACTCTGTTGCCCAGGCTGAATGCAATGGCGCCATCTTAGCTCACGGCAACCTCCGCCTCCCGGGTTCAAGCAATTCTCCTGCCTCAGCCTCCCGAGTAGCTAGGATTACAGGCACACGGCTAATTTGTGTATTTTCAGTAGAGACAGAGTTTCACCATGTTGGTCAGGCTGGTCTCAAACTCCTGACATCAGGCGATCCACCCGCCTTGGCCTCCCAAAGTGGTGGAATTACAGTCGTGAGCCACCACGCCCGGCCTAATGTATCTATTTATATCTAAAAAATGATGCCACACGGTAGTCGCATGTTAGTTAGACACATGGAAACAAAAACAGTGATGAGATTTTTAAGTGGATAATCCAAGGAGTAGAAACGAAGGGTCAGGAGGGATTGCAGCGGTGGGCTGTAATTTTTCATTATAGGGCTTGTAGAATTGTTTGATTTTTAAAAATTATGTACACATTTCATTTTGATAAAATAGCAAATTAAGTGGAAACCAAAAAAATAAATAAATGAACTTTCAAGTGACTGGTAGGCAGCTGGTGCACAGCATCTGCCACCACCAGCAATAGTCATGTGTTCGACACATGCCCTGGTGGCAAGAGGAATTTCCAGCTGAGACATTGCCATAACCAACTCAGTTTTCCCTTTTGATTAGTATTCATCCTTCATGCCTGCATGCTTGTGGTTAGCACACAAACTGAAAAAAAAGTGCATGGAAAAGTTGGATCCAGAGTCTCAGACACTGCAGGTGTTCTCCGAGTTGTTAGTCTCCATTCTAATACAGTCCAATAAGGACCACAAACATCAAACATAATGGAGAACTGCCTGCAACCAAAGCCAGGGCATGGAAAAATTGCTCATTAAAAATTATTCTGTGGTTACAGTTTTGAATTGGCATGGATAAAAAGTGGAGCAGAGGCCGGGTGCAGTGGCTCATGCCTGTAATCCCAGCACTTTGGGAGGCCGAGGCAGGCGGATCACAAGGTCAAGAGATCGAGACCACCCTGGCCCACATGCTGAAACCCCATCTCTACAAAAAATATAAAAATTAGCTGGGCGTGGTGGTGCGCCTGTAATCCCAGCTACTCAGGAGGCTGAGGCAGGAGAATCGCTTGAACCCGGGAGGCAGAGGTTGCAGTGAGACAAGATCGCGCCACTGCACTCCAGCCTGGTGACAAAGTGAGACTCTGTCTCAAAAAAAAAAAGTGGAGCAGATGTTCATATTCAACATGGTGAAAGGCTCTGTGAAAGCAAAACAGAAACCATACACCCGCAACGGCCACCAAAACGGCTGCTGACATACGATCACTTTTCTTGATGCTGCTCTCTGTGCTTTAAATGTATTTTCTCTTTGAAATGATCACTTTCAAGTGTGTTTATTAAATTCTGTCTCCCATGTTAGGTTGACAGGAAGTATGTAGTATTTGGGAAAAGGCACAGGAGGCAAAAATAAGATACTAGATATTAAGGGATGTGTTGGATTACTCAGGACAGGCTAGGATATGCCACAATAAAGAAAAACCCCAAACCTCTGTGACTTAACGTTTCCCACTGCATATACAAAGTGGGTCTGCAGAGGGCCTCTGATGATCTAAGTACCTCAAAGTTCTAGAGTGGTGCATATTGCCATGATCAGTTCCTCTCAAAGCTGACTCAAAGCGATGTGTCTCACTTCTGCTCATATTTCATTAGTCAAAGCCATTCATGTGGTCATGTCTAAATTTAAAAAGGTGAAAGAAGGCAATGTTATCCAGAAAGAGAGCTGGAATACTTGTGAACTCTTCCAACTCAATCCAGTATTCCCTCTGCTCTAAAACATAGCTATATAGCACATAGAATATAAATTAGTTACGTTTATTTTTATCCAAAGTATACTTTTCCTAGATATGTCTTACTCCAGAAAATTATTATCCTTTAAAGGCAGATGATGAATCTGGCTAGAGGAGGAGGGCCTGGAAGGTTATATGAGGTACTAAAGTTATGTAAAGTGATGTGGTTTCCTTTTTCTCTTCCTGTGGTTGAATGATGTAGCACACTATTTGCAGACCAATCCTGGTCTTCCTTAAGTGGTTTCTATAACAAGATAATTTTCTTTCACCAGTCACTAACCAATTTATTTTCGCTTCCAAGTGGAGCCTTATTTGTGCCTGAATTTTAGAGATTGTGAGTTTAAAAGAACACCACCTTCTGCCTGTTTAAGAAATAACCCAAGGTGCCCTGGAAATAAAAATGCAAATGCACGAATGGGAAAGCTTTATTTAGCTAAATCTCAAAGCAACAGTTGTGCTTTGAGAAGGAGAAGTTAAGGGAAGAGGAGTGGCAGGACTGGACATTCAAAGAAGGATAATTTTCAGAATGAGATAGTGTGGAGTGGAGGAGGAATAGAGATTTCCATCCCTGGGCACGAAATAAGGAAACGTATTTTTCTGCAGTTATTTGTGAAGAACTTCAGTGATAAGCACTGTGCTTCTCCTTAAATAAAGACTGAAACAGAGAAGTAGCAGTTCCAAATACTTAGCCAAAGTTCCCAAAACCTTTGATCCAACAATTCTAAATACTTAGTGCATCAAATCCAACTACAGTCACAACTCTGTGCTAAAACTCAAGCAACAAGAAAGCTGAAATAATCAGAACTCTTTATTACCTTGGAATAAGAAAAAGCACATGGCAAATAAACCGGTTGAAATCGGGCACACCTTCAAAAGAAAAGCAATTCCCAGGGTGTTACAGGGTCAGGACCGCCTTTAGCCAATTTCTCAACCTTTTTAAAACACATGTTATGCTCAGGCAGAAATAAACTTCATTGAAATGAATTACTGTCTTAACTTTGTTCAGTTTGAACTTCAACATCTTTATGATGGAAGGTACCAACTAATCTGAATGGTAACTACAAGGCCCTTAACATAGGACTTAATGAGATTTGTTGTGTATATTTGTGGTGACTCCTCAAACTCAGGAGTGTGTGCCACAAGGTATAAGCCACTGATTAATTGTCTGAGAGCACCTCAGTTCTTCCTCACTGACATGCTGGTGACACATCATCACTGTCAGAGTCCGAAGAAGTGGCCTGAGCTGGTCTGCTCCGAATTCTCTTCTCTTCTTCCATGTTCTTTGTTTCATGCGCCATGCCTGGGATGCGTCTGGCCCCAGGTCCTTTATGTTGCAGATAGCAATGTATTGATTATAGATTACTAGATTATATATATTCCTTTACAGAGATATAGATGTGTAGATTATTTACTTATTCACATTAAGGTCTTTTGAAATTGTATTAATCAGTTTCTGTAGACCACGGTTTCTCAACATTGGTACTATTGACATTTTTAGTAGGCAATTCTTTGTTATGGGGGGAAGGCTGTCCTGTACGTTATAAGATGTTTTAGTAAACATCCCAGGCCTCTACCAGCTAGATGCCAATAAAACATCTTCCCTCACTTGTGACTACCAAATATCCCCTGTGGGGCTAAATTGCCCCCATTTCAGAACAACTAGGCTACCATCACTGTCCAATAGATATATAATGCAAGGCACAAATTCAAGCCACAGAAGTAATTTTAAATTTTCTAGTGGTTACATTAAACAAAAGTAAAAATAAACTAGCAAGATAAAATTTCGTGATATTTTTATTTAACCCAATATCCAAAATATTGTCATTTCATCATATCATCAATATAAAAAATTATTAATGAGATATTTTCCATTCTTTTTTGAGTATTAAATCTTCAAAATCTGGTGTGTATTTTATACTCACAGCTTGTTTCACTTTGGATGAGCTTCACTTCGAAGGCACATGTGGCTGTGGCTGTTTGTTGGACAGCATAGGTCTGATGGACGTTTTGGATTGCATGTCTCTGTCCCCCAGAATCCATATGTTGAAACCCTAACCCCCAATGGATGACTGGGGCCTCTGGGAGGTAGTTAGTTGAGAGGAAGAGGAAGTTTAGAAGGTAGAGCCTCCATGATGAGTTTAGTGTCCTTACAAAAAGAGAGAAACTAGAGATTGCTCTTTCTGCCATGAGAGGACACAACCAGAAGACCACCATCTGCAAACAGGAAGTGGGCCCTCATCAGACTCTGGATCATCCCGTACCTTGTTCTTGGACTTCCCAGCCTCCAGAATTGTGAGAAATAAATGTCTGTCGTTGAAGACACCCAGTCTATGGCATTCTGTTACAGCAACCTAAACTGACAAAGACAGTGGATTTGCTTTCCCCCAACATCCCCTGCAAAATTTGCCTGCTCTGCTCATTGAACTTGGATGCTGAGGTTCTCTGTCTTCTTAGCTAGAGTTCTGGAATGTAAGTTCTAGAAATGCAGGGACCATACGTATCACATTCACAGCTGTAAATGTGGCTTATACAGTGCCTTACACATAGTCAGTGCCCGTTGCTGAATGAATATGAGTGCACGCAAGCATGCACGCATGATGCATTCTCTCTGTCGATGGTGCCCTCCTGCTTACTGTGGTGCTGAAAAGGGCAGATACAGTACAAGCGTTTCTGTTTAGTCACTTCCTGTCAGTTATGTGGGAGTACATTTGCCCCTAAAGAATTGCACAATGAGAACTAAAGACATGGCTGACCATCTACCATGTTCTTTGATTTATCAATACAATTATATTCAGGATTATTTATTAAATACATTATATAAATGGTTATGTGATATTGTAAGATATATATTTGGTCTTCAACCCATTCTGTGGCATACAACTCCTAAAGTCCTTAGATTCTCCAAAGTGATGGTTTTTTGCATGCTAATGATGACTGATGGCTGGCAACCCCTCTGTAGCTTCAGGATGGGGGCTGGTCATCAGAAAGACCAAGGCAGGAATTGAGGGTTCGGACTTTCAGCCCCATCTCCTAACCTGTGGGAGGGGAGAGGGGCTGAAGGTCAAGTTGATCACTAGTGATCAAGAGTTTAATCAGTCATGCCTACATAATGAAGCTTCCATAAAAACTAGAGACAACTGGGTTTGGAGAGCTTCCCAGAGAACTGAGCACACAGAAGCACCGCAACCCTCCCCCATTCCTCTTCATCCATATTCTTTGCAATATCCTTCATAATAAGCTGGTAAATATGTTTCCCTGAGTTCTGTGAGCTCCTGTAGCAAATGAACCCAATCCAAAGAGGAAGTCATGGGAAACCCAACTTAAAGCCAGTTGGTCAAAAGTTCTGGAGGCCCAAACTTGTGACAGGTGTCTGAAAGGGGGGACAGTCTAAAGGGATTGAGCCCTCAACCTGTGAGATCTGACACTATCTCTGGGTAGATAGTGTTAGAATTAAATTAGAGGACAGGGTGTCCACTGCAGACTTGCTTGATTGCTGGTATGTGGTGAGAACCCCCCACGCATTTGGTCACAGACATCTTCTT